>NW_020664439.1:19686164-19709125 GCF_002925995.2 Terrapene triunguis
GGGGCTCCCAGCTGCTGCTACTGTAGCGGAGCCCCGGGCCCTTTAAAGCTCCGCCAGAGGCTGGGGCCCCCTCTGATGGGGATTTAAAGTGCCTGGGGATTTAAAGGCCTGGCCTCTTCTGGTAGAGGCCACGCCTCTTCCGGTTGAGGCCCCACCCCCTCCTAAGGACTCCGGAGTACCGGTAAGTCCTTTAAGTTACTTTCACCCCTGCATACAAGTAGCTATTTCTTTGGTACAGTCCTGATTATTTACAAAGAATGTGCACAAAGTCTTGTTTCTCTGAACACAGCAGGAAGAAACAGGAGTTTCCTCCCTCACAATTTCCAAGCCTGCTTTTTCCGATGATTCCTGTGCCCCAGGGAGCTCTCTCCCTCTGCGGGCCTGTTTTTTTCATTGTCTTCTTGCTTTCTGCCTCTTTTACATGCACAACTTGACGAGCAATCCCCTCGTCTCAGCATTAGCAACCCTCAGATGAACACAGCTTAGCAAAGCCTGAGGAGGGCTATTGCCTTAGGTGGTATATTCTATTGTCTTCAGCTTAGTAAAGAGCCTTAGTTGCTCCTTCCATTTAGCCTAAAACAAGAGTGGTTAGCACACCCATCAGCTTCACCTAGGAGTGTGATTGTCTAGAGATCAAAGACTTGCTTGATGGAAGCCATTAAAACCTTCCAGCATAGCAAAATTAAAAAGAATGTTAAGTTTGCAAATTCAAACACTCAAAAGTTAAGAAATGCCAGAATTAAGGTTGGCCATGAAATCTTATTTTGACCCTTTGTGTGCATTATCTGTCTTTAATTAAATGATGACATACTATTTTTTCCACAGGACCCCTGCTTGACTCAGTGCATATGCATATAATAATATAAAATCCAGAATTGTTCTAAAGGCAGTAACATTATGTGCTCTGTGTGTGTGTGTGCGCGCGCACATGTCTTTTATAGCCACACAGGTAGAAATACCTATAGTTAATGTTACACAGCATTTTCTATTATAAGATGCTATTTTCAGTTGCTTTTAACTTTGCCAAACTGTAGCTCCTTTGGCTAAAATTTCCCATGCTGGGTCTGCCTCGTGCTGAAATGTTTTGGGAAATTTCAGCAAAAACAATTAAGCCATTTCTCAGAATGATATTAGGGAAAATACATTTTTTTGCCCATGTTTAAAAACTTATTGCAACTGTTTCACTGAGAAATTCTAGTATCTCCATGTTTTGTAGCAGTGACTTGAAATTGTGCAAGAGGGGGCTTGGGTCACTCTGTTGTCAGATGCCTTTTTTCATCCCTGTGAAAATTCACCCGAATTTGGCCTTGTTATAAACTTTTCAAAAGTCACAGGTCTCACATGCTCAATAGAAACTTGTTAGAGTTTGGGAGCTAAAATCTCTGAAAAATCCATCAACACCAAGCATGCACCTTCTCAGGGATGTGGGGTCTGAGCAGGATTTTCCCTGCAATTGCTGCTCCTGGTTGTTGCAGGCTACTGTGGCACTGGGCACAGGAACTGACAGCAGGGATACACTCTCTTCTATGTTCTTAATGCTTCCCCCTGTTGCTACCCAGGCAGCAAGGAGGAGGAGAAGGAAACAGTCACACTGGAACGCAGGCCTGAGGTGGTGGCCCACCCAAAACTAAAGGCCCTATGCCTCAGATAAGAGGGAGGAACCACCGAGACCAGGTTTCAACTGATTCCTTGGGACAACAAAAAAGGAAAACAGGAATGGGAGTGCAGGTCATAGGGTAATAATCAGGGATTCAGAGGGGGACACTGAGCAGAGAACTCTAGATAACACCCACTGCTCCTCAAAGGTGTCTAAGGAGTCAGTGGACACTGCTCAGATGCATGATTGGATAAGGAAATGGAAATAGGCCCCAGAGTCACTGCAACCCCCCCTCCCCCCCATCCAACTTCTTTCTCCTGGAGTGATGGATGGCTGTCTCGGCCAGCACCTAGAAGAGGTTGATGAGGAAGTCTTGCGACTTTGTGGGGCCACGGATAGGGTGTGCCAGGATCAAGAGGTGCAGGGAAAAGTGCAGCCAGAACTTCAGTAAGAGGTTCTGGAAGACGGGTTGCAACCTGACACACTCTAAGTAGATGTATGCCAGGGTTGCCCTCTCACTTCAGAAAGTGCAGGAGTCAGAGGAGTTCGTAAACCGCACGAGGTACACACCCATGCTCACGTCTTCCTGATGGAGCTGCCAACTAATATCTCTGGCAGACCAGAGTGCATTGGAAGGTGTGTAGTGAATGAGGCAGAGGACTGCAGGAAGAGAAAGGACGGTGTCTTTTCACCATGAGACTATTTCTGGAGAATTGGATTGTATCCTCGCTTGTGCCATAGAATTCCTATGATGCTGAGCGAGTCACTTAAACCACACTTTTCACAGTTGGCCACCAGTTGTGTGTTCTTCATTTGCTGGGTGCCCAACTTGAGACACGTGGTGTTGGATTTGCAGGAGTGCTGAACATTCACAACTGCAACTGAAGTCAATGAGAGATAAGTTCTACAGAAATAAAGTTCTATAAAATGCTAAGTTCTCTGAAAAATCCAGCATCTCAAATTGGGCAGCCAAAATTAGTGGACCCTGTTGACATTAAAGACTCCGTGACTCCGTTTCCAATCTGTAAAATGGGAAAATAGAATTCTGGCTTTTCTTAATTTTTGAGTGCTTGACATGGCAACCATAATTTTGTTATTTTAATATAGGTTTTGGATGAAACTAGCACTTATCTTGGTCAGGAATGTGAAAGTTACAGCAAGCTTCTACAAGCAGCACAAAGCCCTGTGTAGGGGAGTGATCCTGGGGGAGCACCAAAAGAGTTTAGATGGCATGATTGCTCCTAGGACTGCTGGATAAGCACTGGAGAGTTATGCATTCTGCACCATCCAGAAAGATGGCATATGTTCCTTCTATGAAGAAGGCTTCTTGTGTGCCCTTCCCCTTCAGTATGTTCATGCAATAGTCAATCACAATGTGGCCTCCCAGGAAATAATAGCTAGTGCACACTAGTTCAATGAATGATACAGCTGCCTTGGAAATAAGGCTTGGAACATTAAGAACAAGGAACTTTTATATGGTTTATACTGTCCATCAGTGACACCACACAGTCCATCAGTTCCCAGTTGGCTGAAACATCACTTAGACAGATCCCCAAGTACTATATTTTTATAAGGCATTTAAGCTATATGAAAAGGCTTTGGTGGTAATGCAATGAATGAAAATAGAAAGGGGTCCTGCCCCTGGCCAATATCTGTTCTTCTCCTCCTACTCTTGCCAACAAGACAAGAAAATAGCTTTATATACTCCTAGATCCAGACAGGTTCTTTCCTAAATGATTCCCCAGAGAGGATGCAGTCAGTTTGCTTTTGGAACACTTCAAGGGAACCAGTATCCATACACCGATTTTTAACTAAAAGGGATTCGTCTCCAAAAGAAGAATTAAACAGTGTGTGCAATTATCTTGCTTTCATAAAATCTGTCTTATTCACTGGAGAAAGGTTATTTGGATAAGAAAAAACATCTGGAAGGGCTCAAAAAAAACAAGCTGATTTGTAGCAGGGTGTACTTCAGTTCTGAAGTGCTCCCAATAGAAATCTTTGAAAAGAGGAAGCTTTGATGCCAACATGGTCACTTGTACTGAAAATGTAGCTAAATAATTGCCTCTTTGACATGATTTTCAAGCATCACAAGTGGCTTTCTTAATTCTGAGCCTGCATGCCATATTTGTAAGTGTTATCAGTTTGTTTGTGAATAAGTGGACAGAAATACCCACAGTTAGTTTGATTTGACTGGAAATGACAAGTGCAGACATTCCCAGTTGATTTGAGATAAGTTATATTTTCATACCTCCCTGAGGGCATTCTCCACAACACCACTCACTGAAATCTATTCCAATTTACGAAACAGACTGCCACTGTAGGCTATATATTTAAATAAATTGCATAAAACCCCCAGACTCTATTAGATAACTTATATTTAAGAATATCTTCACCTTGCAGTATAGGAAAGCACTGGAACTTTTTTAACATGGTACCAATATAAAAAAAAAATGTAGTGGGCATGCAAATATTGAAAACGGCATGAAATTTACTGGAATGATAGGAATTATCTCCTGAAAACATCCTGTTCATAGTCTCAAATCTCATACTGAAATTCTAACAAGGGCAAGAATTACTGACATTCCTCTGCATTGTTTTCTGTGGTTAAAACAGAACTATTATTCTCCTATGTAAAGGCATGCTTAGAAACAATTCCAGAAGTTTTACTAATGCAGCAAGCACACATCTTGATTAGTGGGCTTGACTCTATTTAACGGAGGGAGAAAGTCCTTTAGAAGTTTCTATTTATAACAAGTTTGCTCAGTTTCCCAGTTCTCACATTGCCTATTCCAGATGGTCACAGATGTAAAATGTCGAAGTATTATCAACAGGCTAACAGTCATGGGGATAAACATTCCCTCAAAGGTAAATAGAGCAGACAGATAATCATAATGTCATTATAGAAATCAAAGAGGGAAAGGATTCCTCATCCACCTAATTGATTGACTCATTAACTTGCAGTACAAATAACTCCCTGCTTTATTAATTAATTATTATGCAGTTATTTGACTGACTGTATAACTGATGTACTGCCCTGTAAGTGCCCTTTCTGCTATGTGGTATTAGCAGTATAGGCTGTACAGGGGTTCCAATAAATAAAATGTTTGGGTTAAGCCCCCACCCAAAACCTTATTTTCTCCCATGGTTTTAAGAACTTAAATTTTAACCCCCTTGGTCACCTTTTACAAATGTTTCTTCCCCATTCATCCTCTCAGGAATAAGAAATCACCAATACCTTTTATATGGGAAAACAAAATTAACAGTTATTTATATAATGAAAAGAAATTAGCAAAACCCAACCATTTTTTCCTCCTTTCCACATACCTTTCCCCTTCAATGCTTCCACCTACTCCACCTCCTTCATCCACATTTTCACTCTCCCATCCACTTCTCATCCCAACAATCCTTACCCCATCTCCTACCTTACTGCGTCCAGTGGCATCTACCACTATCCTGGAATTCTGTTCATCCCCTCTCATCACTTTTTCTGCCACCCATTCCCTGGCCTGATACCACCTCTGCTCCCATTTCCCTGGTCTCTCTTCCTTGACAGGCCTTGAGAGACATCATGTCTTTTTATCTTCTTGTACAATGGTTATTATGATGGGCCCCCAAGCCTGATTGGAGCATCTGTGTGCTGTAACACTATATATATTAAATAATAACTGTAAGTTATTCTGATCATTTTCTCCTTCTCTATTGCAACTAGCTTCAGTAGATCCCCTTTCTAATGCACTGGTATGCTATGGGGTAAATTCTGCTTATGTACATGTCCTATATGTTTGACTTCATGTGACTTCAATGGCAGCCATCACCCCATACTCAAGGGCAAATTTTGGCACTACATGATAAATATTCAAAACCAGGCGTCTAAATAGTACACACGAAGTGTGTGCACAGACATTCAAACAAGTAAATGTGTTCACAAAAAACACATTTGTGAACAAATAGGGGCCAACTACACGACAATGGACAGTTTTTTGCACTTGTGTATATTTATGCAACTATACGGTTATTTTGTATGGATAATTTCTTCTCTGTGCACAAATATATTGGAAGCCCAAATTAAATTAGGTGCATATTTTTAATTTTTTTTTATTGCAATGCCTGAAGAGGTAAAGATATTCCTAAGCATGAGCCAACCATAATCAGAGCGAATGAATGGTGAAAGTACAGTTGAAATTGAAGAAGCAATCAGTGGTTTTTACCTAACCATCCAATCTTGGAACCCCAGTGTGAAGAGTCAATATTGAAACAATCATTTTTCGTGAAGCTTGCAATGAAATGCAAGAAGTTCCCTACAAATCTCAATTGGTGGAATTGAGCAGAGGCAGGCATCCTTCATTGTCATAGCATGGGTTGAACAGCCTTCTATTTGAACTACAAATGACAACGAATAGACAGTCATTTTTATTATTCCTTTTGGATGCAAGCTGGCTGAATGCATTTGCATTAAAGGAAGCAAAACATTAAAAGTATTCCTTGTAGTCTGCTGTCCACTTCAAAGACTGGACAAAAATAAGGGCCCTTTAGCATCAGTTTATTTCCCTGGGATTGGACTAATTGTAGGGCCAATCACTGTACAGGAATCTAGTAAAAGATGGGCATTGGATATAAGTTAGAGTACAATTAAGAAACAGAACCTTCAGCACACCATGAAAAGTGGCATATTCTAACTCAGCACACTTGCTCTCTGTCTCTGCAAGTCGTTTAATTACATTCCAGAGAAGAACAAGTTTTACCCCTATTAACACTGCAGAACCTATGGAAGAGTTAGTCACTTCATCAACAAAACTGTTAGCTAAGCTCCAACTGCAGAATCCATATTACTGGTGCTTGATGGACAAGAAGAAGCAAAAAAGAAACAGCTTGATTTTCAGATCCCAGGCTGTCAGTATTGTCTGTTAGAAAAGCCTTTGGCTCTTAAATGAGCACACTGGATATAAAAGTGGTTAAGGGAGTAAATTCAGAACCCCACAATGTCATTTTTAATAGCCACTTTTCTGACTATAACTGCAGTTTATGGAAGAATATGAAAACATGCAGCTGTTTTGTCACTGTAAAACCAGATATTCAGTGGACTCAGGAATCAAAGCAAAAAGCAGAGCACTAAATTCTGTGGCAAAATCCATCCTGCATAAAGCTCCAAAAATTCAAGGGCAAAGGATCCAAATCAAGGTCAGCTCCTGACAAAAGATAATGGGAATTTAAAACTAATCATTAAAGGAGTTTCAAATCAGTTCAGGTATGTCTCAAGGAAGAACCCAGCATGCCTTTCCAGGTTGACATTATTTTCTGTAAATCCCAATGCCAATTTGGATTGTAAATGCATCAGGGTAGTCATGCTGTCTTCTCAGTGTCTTGTACAGGGTTGCCAGCTTCTGTCAGGTATACATAAGAATCATAACGAAAAATAAAGCCTGACTGAGAAAGTACAGAAAGAGGTTTTCAGATACAACAAAAAATATCAGCGACCATAGAAATAGCTAAGACAGAAAAGAAATAAATGGGCAATTTTCAACAATGAAAAAAGGTTATTTGTGGGGTCTTCTAAGGATCTACTCTTGGACCAGTGTTATTAAGTAAATTTATTAATGATGTAGAAAGGGATGAACAGTGAGGGGACAACATCTGCACATGACACAAAATTATTTAGCGAGAAAGAGTCCTGTGGCATCTTATAGACTAACAGACGTACTGGAGCATAGGCTTTCGTGGGTGTATACCCACTTCGTCAGACGCAGTGGGTATTCACCCACGAAAGCTTATGCTCCAATACATCTGTTAGTCTATAAGGTGCCACAGGACTCTTTGTCGCTTTTTACAGATCCAGACTAACATGGCTACCCCTCTGAAAATTATTTAGGTTAGTCAACACTGGTGAGGACTGTGAGGAACTTCAGAGGAATTCCAATGGCAATTAAAAGGCCAAACAAAATGCTGGGATGTTCTGAGAATGGGCTAGTGAATAAGAATATACTTATTGTAATGACATTATATAAATCAATGGTATGGTCAAAAACCAAACATTTCAAAATTCTCCATGAAACAGGATAAAAAAAGCATTTAGAAAAATCAAAACTGTTAATTCCAAAAGGGGTGATTGGGAGCCAGTGATCCCAACTCCCTTTTAGCCTGCCAGGGTACGAAAGGGGAACTAGGAGCCCGGAAGCCCTGGGAGATCCAGGTCCAAGACTCCTGGCCCAGCTGGGTGTCAGGACAGCCAGGTGGTCAGCCATGGCTTCAGCAGGAGCAGCAGGAGAAACAGGCACAGTCTGTCAGAAGAAGGTAGCAGGGAGCATCCCCAACAAGGTAGCAATGCTGAGCAGACTGGAGTTGCAACTTACTTTAGGAACCTATATGCTTTCCTTTGGGTCACCTGGTTAGATTCTTGCTTGTGGCCTGGCTGGGCCCTTAGGACTCACAGGTAATTACCTCAAATGACTCATCAGGCTCAGAACACTCACCACACTGGGGCTTCCAGGAAAACTGTTGTGTTGGAGAATTTTTACTCCGTTCTAGTTAAGACCCTGATCCTACACCTATGGAAAGACTTCCACTGACTTCAGTTGTCAATGGGTCAAGCCCACAGAGGAGGTAAATTGGGTGTTTCTATTTATTCTCTCACAATGCAGGCCAAGTGGACTTTATATATGTTAGAACTGAATCCCCTCTCATTTCTTGACCCCCTTTCTCTAGTCTCTTCAGGTGACTTTCCAGTTTGTCTTTTTGTTTATCAGAATTTACTTAACCTCCAATTGCACTTTTTCATTTTCGTCTCCTGTGTTTGCTTCCCCTCTCACTTTAGAGATGACCATGGATATAATCATGGTAGAATTTACACCAAAGAAATAGTCAACCCCAAAATACTTGAAGTAGCCATGCACAGTCTAAGAAGGTCCTTATTTCTTTTGTTTTCTATGTTAAGTCTAGTTGGTCAAAAGAGTTTTTATTATTCCTAAGATTGTCCTGGACTGACCTAAAACTATCAGGAAGTATCATCATTGCATCTACTAGTAAGTAACAACACTGTGTTAGATTCAGCTCTGTGGACTACCCAGAGCAATTCCATGGACCACCTCTTGAGACCCATTGCCATAGATTATGCCTATACAACACAAACTGAACACTGACTGTACTGTCATTTCCTGCTAGAAGCTGATTCACACTTAGAATAATAGTGCTTCCTTATTTGCCCTCTGTGATTTTAGAAAATCCCATACAAGATTCCAGTGAACTCATGGCAAGAATAAATGGCTTGAGCATGGCATCTACTTGTACACAGTATTACTACACTAGGAGGAACATGCTCACTGGATGAATTTGTATCACTTTGAAGGAATCAGAGGGAACCATGAAGATAAAACTTCAACAAAAAATATTTAAAGAAAAAGGAAGTCTGCCTATATTTTGGGTAAGTCATCCCTTTAATCATAGGTAAAGCTATACAAATTTGCCGCCCCCTTTCCCTATAGCATAGACCCTCAACACTGTGAGCCCTTGCTACTGGCCTACACTAAGCGGTTGAAATTTCTCCTTTTTGGGGTTACCATTTGGTAATGGATAAACTCTGTCATTTTTGGCCTGATGAGAGAAGACCCAAGCAGACTGAGAAGAACCACAATCTGCAAATTATGCCCATAAATTTCAGTCTCTTTTAAACTATTAAAAGGAGTCGAGTATATGAGGACAGCTCATTTATTACCCACAGGCTAGAAATAGTATCAAATCCTTCAGTCAAATCTTGAAAAATGGACTTGGAATCCATGTAATGTAAGACAAGAGCTCTTTTTTTCAAAGGCTTTGAAAATGAGATTTCTTCATCATTACGAGCTACTTGGAAATGTACCACTTCATAAAGAAACCCATGAAAGTTCATTATGTTACTGCAGAAAAATGAACAGGTTCCTTTACTCTCCTACCAGGGCAGAATTTTCAGATAAAACAAACAACAATGGAACGTTATATATTTGCCCAGGCCCACCTCTCTGGCAAAAACAAACAAGCAAAAAAAGGATTCCTGAAAGCCTGAAACAAATCACATCTATGAATGTCAGTGGAAAGGTAACAGACACTGGCTTTCACTGGTAGGTGGAACACATCTCTTGGGTAATGTTCTATTAAGATATCTGTGTTAGCAGAGAACCCAAATTAGTAACCTTTACTTGTCCATATTCTGTCCTTGCTGAACACGCAGCACGAGAAGGATCGTGCATTGCTCAAATGCTAATGACACCTTCAGTTACTTTCCCAGACAAAGCTTCAGTCCTCCTCACATTTAACTCCTTCTACTTGGAACCTCCTTCCACATTCTTTCCACCATTCTTCCACCCCCTCCTCCAAGTCTATCCGTAAAGAATGCACAAACCCTGCAAACCTCAAACTTGCAGTGTGTTCACCTGAATGAGTGAGGGATGGTATAAAGAAAGGACAGTGGAGGAAGGAAGAAGATTAAAAGAAGATGTTTACCTTCAAAATGCATGCATAACATCCAATGCGAGGGCACTATCTTACTGCTATAGACTTCATTGTCCTATTTCTCCTTATTCTCTTGTGGTTTGATAACAATCCCCATACATGCATAAGGTTTCAGCCATATACTGCAGACTCAATCAACTGTAGTCTGTGGGAATTTTGCTCAATTAAGGGTTTCAGAATCTGGCCCTTAGATTGTAAACTCCTGAGTGCACAGACAGCATATTTTATTAGTATATAAAGCTCTACTCACATTTATGTTACTGTAGACATTATAAACAATACTAATAATTCTGGGGATTGAAATCCATGAATGGGAGAAAAAAACATCTTGAATTTTTGCATCCTTGCAGTATGAATGATAACTAGTCCCCCTGATCAGACTTCTCCCTTGGGTTGGCTAAGAGGACAGAAAGACCCTTACAAGGTTAAGGAAATAGGATCTCAAGAGGGTTAATAACATAAGGATAGCCAGGCTGGGTCTGACCAATGGTCCATCTAGCCCCGTATCCTGTCTTCCAACAGTGGCTGGTGCCAGATAACTCAGAGGGAGTGACACGAACAGGGCAATTTATCGAGTGATCCATTGCATTTTCTCCAGTCCCAACTTCTAGCAGTCAGAGATTTAGAGACCTCCCAAGCATGGGGTTGCATCCCTGACCATCTTGGCTAGTAGCAATTGATGAACCTATCCTCCATGAAGTTACCTAATTCTTTTTTCAACCCAATTATACTTTTGGCCCTTACAGCATCCCCTGGAAAAGAGTTCCACAGGTTGGAACTTGTTAAATTGGCAGCTAAGAAAATAGTCTCTTTTATGCCTTTTGGACCTTGCAGAGGAAAATGTTTTAAATAAATATGTGTTCTGTTTTTTGTTTTTACATTATAAGACTGTCTGAAAAGTCACACAGGAGGCATAAGTTACATGCAGTGGTAAAAATCTCATAATTTAAAACCTTTAAAGAAAGAGGTTCATTGCATACAACAGCAACTCCTAGATAATAATCAAAGGAAAATCAGTCTTCGTATTTGTTACCTTTTTTGATATAGAGCTACAAGAGGAAGTGTAGCATGATTTTCAAGAAGAATAATATTCTGTCTTTCTAGGAGTTATAGAAGAACCGACAGATAACTGTCTCAGCCTTATGAAAATAATTTCTTTCCTTGAAAATGGCATGAAGATATGATTGGAAATATCTTGCTCCTTGTGTACAAAATTCCAATCATCCATCATCCAAAATCACTTGTTTTATTATTTAGAAGCTATCTGAAGACAGAGACTGAACTCATATTTTTAACCATACCCAACATTACAGAGTATTTCAAATATCTTACTTTTCATGCATATATATTTTTTGTTTCATATTTTGGGGTAGGCCCCCATATACATTATTTCCATACACTGAGCAAACACTGTAAATAGACACAGAAAAGGAGACTGAGGCCAGTAAATATCATATATACTTTGTCATGCACATTTTATAAGGCTTTCATATGAGGATGCACAGCTAATACTATTGCTACAAAGCATAGTTAATTTCCTGGAAAACAATGTGCCCAGGAAATACCTGGTTGCTAGTACAAGCAGTCACACAGACTTGCATGCATAAGGAAAGAAATTTCCAGTCATCTCCTGAGTGTTTTTGGAAAGACAATTTCTAATAATTAGTCTGGAAAGACTAACTTAGGCACTTTTGGGCTTTTCTTAGTACTGTAGATTATTCTTCCAGAACTTAAAGCCCCAGTGTAAAACAGGTTCAAACCTACTAATTTTGAATAGTTACATCTTTGTTGTCTTTTAGAGTAGTTATTCTCCATGAGGATTCTGAGATTTTATTCAAAGAAATAGTTTGTGTTAATGATACAAATTGCTGGGTGTAACGTGATGGCGACTCACCCCTGCAGCGTCTCCTGTCGGTCGTCCTGGGAATTAGCTCTTTGACCCAGGAGCACCCTCTGTTGGCTGGTGTCTCGCCTGTCGCTGGCCCCTGTGTCCCTCCTGGACCCCGGTGCCCCTTTCCCTTGGGGGCTGGCCCCTGGCAGTACCCCCACAGTCTCTGGGTCTCCCTGCTCAGGGGAACCCCCAACCCCCTATCTCCACCTCGCCTCGGTGTATATGGCTACTGCCAGCCACCATCTAGCCCCCCCTCCCTGGGGCGGACTGCAGTGTACACGCCATTCATCATAGGCAAGGGGGGGTTTCGACCTGCTGCCTCTGCCTGCCCTTGGGCTGCCCTCTGCAACCACAGTTCCCTTCTTTGGCCTTTAACAAGGCCTGCAGCCTGGGGGGGGGGGGGGGGTTTAGGCCAGAGCTCCCCAGCTCCTCGGACCTTCCCCCAGCCCTGCCCCACAGTACCTTTTTCTGGCCTTTAACAAGGCCTGCAGCCTGGGGGGTTTCTAGGCCGGAGCTCCACAACGCCTCTGGCCTTCCCCCAGCCCTGCTCCAGTCTTGGTCCCCTCTCAGCTTCCAGGCAGCCAGGCCCTTCCCTCTCTACTGCTAGAGAGAGACTCTATGCTCCTGGCCCACTGCCCTCTTCTAAGGGCCAGCTGGGCCCTCATTAAACCAGCTACAGCTGTGGTCAGCTACCCACTCAGCTTCCCCAGCCATTCTTAATCTCTCTTACCCTGATGCAGCCCTCTCCAGGGCTGCTGTCACCCTTCCAGGGCTGAATGCCCACTATACTGGGCATCTGTATAAAGTACTTATTGAGGGTGAAATCCTCCTGGCCTTGTGCTGCTGATCTTCCCCCACTAACATAACATCTGTCCAGCCATTCTGCAGCTACTACTACAACTATGGTCTGCTAAGATCCCCTTATGCTGATCTGCTTGTAGATAAGGGAGTATAATGGAAGCCTCAAGAAAACCTGATCTATAGCATTCATTACCAAGGAAACTATAAAACTATACAGACTAAAATATGGTTCTAAGGGCCACTGGCATAGGGTTGCCAATGTTCTAATTACAGAAAATCAAACACCCCTGCCCCACCCCTTCTTCGAGGCCCCACCCCTTCTCTGAGGCCTCACCCCTGCTCACTCCATCCCCTCTTCCTCTGTCACTTGCTCTTCCCCACACTCGCTCATTTTCATCAGGCTGGGGCAGGGAGTTGGGGTGCGGGACAGGGTGAGACTCCGGCTGGGGGTGCGGGCTCTGGGGTGGGGCCATGGATGAAGAGTTTGGGGTGCAGGAGGGGGCTCCGGGCTGGGGCAGGGGGGTTGGGTGCAAAAGAGAGTGCGGTCTCTGGGAGGGAATTTGGGTACGGGAGGGGGTTTGTGCTGTGGGCTCTGGGCAACGCTGACCTCAGGTGGCAGCCAGGAAGCAGCGACATGTCCCTCCGGCTCCTACGTGGAGGGGCAGCCAGGAGGCTCTGTGCCCTGCTCCTGCCCACAGGCACCACCCCCGCAACTCCCATTGGCCGTGGTTCCTGCACAGAGCGCACAGAGCCCCCATGGCCACCCCTCTGCATAGGAGTTGGAGGAGCATGCTGGCCACCAACTGGACTTTTAACGGCCTGGTCAGCAGTGCTGACTGGAGCCACCAGAGTCCCTTTTTGATCAGGTGTTCCGGTCGAAAAGTGGACACCTGGCAACCTTACACTGGAAAGCTGCTAGTGATGGTGGGGGAGTTGAAGTGCTCATGCGGATGGTATCTGGAGGCATCGGGCCTGTGTTATTTAAAGGCAGGTGGAATCCCTCTTGTGGTAGCACACTGAGTAGCGTCACTTACTAAATGTATATAAAAAGTGTTGTGTGAGCTCACCTGAGTACTATCCTCCTCTCACTGACTGATGTATAAAAGAGGAGAAATATAGGGGGAGCAAACCTGTGCCAACATGACCCCTATTAGTGTGCAGTAGGCTGTCCCTTCCATTCAGAAAGGACAAGCAGCCATGTCATGTTTGTTTGTCCGTGAGTGGGTGAAGTGGAGCTGGAGGAACACTGAACCTTCTCGCTCTCCTCCCAACCCACACTCAACCCACAAAGGGTCGGGCACATCATTTTTAATCACTTTGGGTCCTCTGGGGTAAGAGGCAGTATGCATAAATGTAAGATCCCCCTTAGAATTTAAAATGAGTCAGCCTTGCAGCCATTTGCCTAGGGTTTCTTCAGCTGTCCGATGAAACACATTTTGCAGCCCCTCTTTCATTCTCTCTTCTCTTTACTCATTAAATAATATATGAACGAGCATAGCACTGTATTATTACTACTGATCCTTTCTGTGTATAGAGCGTCACATTTTGAAATATTCCCCCGCCAGTCTAGTTATACACTCATTGTCACTGCACCACACTGAAAAAAACTTTGAGTAACACTTTTAAAAAGTAAAAATAAAATGGCGTCTGTGCCATGGGATGAAAGTTGCTGCACTGTCTTAACACTAGAACACAATACTTCTGCATGCAACTAGAAGGAAGTTGTTTGATTTACCGGGGTGCTAAGTCATTGAAGTTGACTTTATCAGCAATTCATCTTTACTTAAAAGCCTGCAGGAAAGAAGATCATGGTAGGGTTGAGGTTTACACAATTGGTACAACAACTCATTATTTAGGCTAGAAATTAAACATCACCCAGATTCTTTTCAACCTCATCTATAGAAGTGTAGGCATTTCCTTTACTGTCTGACGCAAATTTCACTACTGAAAATATACAGAAAAATATATTAGCTTGCTAGTGTAAACAGATCCTACTGCAGAGACTAGGGTTACAATCTGTCAGAAACAGAGAAAAGCAGATGAGAAAGCTCTGAAGAAAAACCAGTGTTTAGAGCAAGCATAGTCCTAGCTATCTTCAGTCTCCACTTGCAGATTGATGGACTAAACCCTATGACCTGTATTTGTGTACAGGGAAAAGAGGAGATGTTAGAAACTCCTGACTTGTGGACTATACAATATTGCTGGGCTTTTGAGATTTGCGTTGTACTTCAGTGGTTCCTCAGAGCTTGACCTTTGAAGAAGTCTACGTTATTTGGCAGCCCAACTGCTGAAAACGAATGATACTTTGCAGATTCTGGCTTTTTTGTTTCTTTGTTTGTTTGAGTTGCTTCTAGGTAAGTGTTACATAACTATTCGCTAGGATATCCTGCACTAGCTCAGCTCAAATACAACAGAATCAGAAAAAGAAACCCATCCGTGTATTTCTTATATGTTTGGTTAGTACAGTAGATTCCTATTTTAACTGTGTGCTTTTATTTTGTGACCATTCTTTCAGTTTTTCTAATCTCTGATTTAAATTTCCCTTTGTCCATTTTGTTTTCTGATACAACAGATACTCTGTTAAGGTACACGTTCTGACTGCATTTACTGAATGTGACATCTGTGCTACATATAATCATCAGATTATGTGCTCACACTCTTGACAGTAGATGGAAATGTTGTTCTTGCTCTAAAAACAATAGCAGGGCTTAAGTGTAGGGGAATGTAAGAGGACTGGTATTTAGACAATGAACAATTAAATAGGAGTGTTAACGCCGATCTTACATATCTTGCAAGAATTATGTACTGGCTGTGAAAACAAGCCGTCACAACAAAGGAGAAAACCCCCCAGTTTGGTTCGTTACGTACTGTCTACCAAAATTCACTTTATAATTTCAACAGGGTATGAAATTCTTCTACATGCCTTGTCCTTAAAGCACTTCTGAGTAGTATTGCTGTGCGTTATCAGACAGTTGCTGTGTTCCATCCCAGAGGTGGCTGCATTATAGCCCAGACTCAAGAAAGACTTAAACATGTGCTTAGTTTCATCCATGCTTAACTTTAAGCATGTACATAACTTATATTGAAGTCAACAGAAGTTAAATACATGCTTAATTGCAGAATAGGATTGCTTTTCTGAACCAAGGCCTTGTTCACTCACTTGTTAGTTATTTTCATATTTTAGAATAGCTAGAATATGTAGTGAGAGTTATATCTAAGGTTGCTGGAATATTTCTGTACTACCCCCTTCCCCCTATTTTCAGTTGCTTATATGTTTCAAATCTTTTATCTATATGATTGTAAATTTTCCACACTTGGTAACTGCCTGTTAAATATTTCTGGACATATCAGCAAAAAAGTTAAATTGTTATTGACTATAAAGAGAGAGGGGAAAAAAACGTTTCGCAATTAAAAGAAATCCTGCAATCTGTCTTTGAACAGCTGTAGTGTCCAAAGAAGACATTTAGCAGGGAAATAGTCTTCATTGAGGAGAAGTATCTTTTGGCATGCTTATGAAAATCAGGTTTGATTGAAACTTTGAAGAACACATTCTGAGTGTGCAGTGGGGCGGTTGTTTTACCTTTTTAGCAATGGTCCAAAGAATGATAGGCTGTGCCAGACATGGCAGTTGAAGCCAACTTGGGAACCGTCTAATCACGTAGTTAGGGTTTGTGTTTATATGGCAGCATAAACCCAGGGTAAATGGAGCTCTTCATTTGTGAAGTGCTTTAGGATCCTTGGGAATGAAAGGTGCTATGAAATATTATCTTACATTTACTGGCTGAAAGCCTGCTGGTTTTAATAGACACAGGGGGATAAGCAGTACTACACTGCACTGCTTTGTGGTTTTGCCTTGGAAAACAATAGATTGCAGAAAAAAGGCGTATGAGATAGCTTCTGGTCCTGAACTTCTGCCTCCAATCTGGCAAACCTCCCATGTTTACAGGATCCAGTAGCACAACTCCATTCAGACACATTGTTTAGAGTAGAACATTAATCAGATTTAATATACACATTTAAAACATTTATTGTTTTCTGGGCTGAGTATTCACAACCAAAAATTGCAGTTCAGACACACAACTCCCATTAACATTGCAAATTGAGTACTTAATGCACCAATTACATTTCCAGAAGTGTACCCCTTTAATGCAATCTTTAAACTCTACATTGATATTTGTATGGAGAGAGCTATTTACCAAGACAATTCAGAGTTATTTCATTGTTTAAGGAATACAGATGTTTGTACTTACTATGTGAGAACTATAGCCACAGCATCATTTAGGACACTCTCTCCAAAAAGGAGGGTATACAGATCTGTATCCACATGCAGCTCGTGGAAAATAGCCAGAACTGTCACTAGAAGGAAACATACAGAGCAAAGCAAGCTTGTTATTTTCATAATTCTAGAATAGCTAATGAGCTAAAGGGAAGGGAATGAGTTTTGATAAGCATGTTTTAACGTCTAAACAATGTAACATGACAGTTTGCACATTAATTGAATGAAATACATTAGAAAAGAGATACATTTAAGTACACCAGCTCCCTAAATCCAGCAATAACTTTAAGAGTTTTGCTGCTTTACATGAACTAGAAATGTCCACTCCCTCCCTGCCACCTTTCAGTCTTACAGAAACTAAAACTATACTTTTGATTACCCCTAATATCAGGGAAATAGTCTTGTGACTAAAGCACAGAACTGGAGGTAAGGAGACTCGGGGACTATCCCTGGCTCTCCCATAGACCTCCTGTGCAATCTGAACCCCAATTTACCTATTCATGAACAAGACAATGCTAATACTTACCGATCTTCCAAATAGATTGTGAGGCTTAATTCTTTGATGTTTATAAAGCACTTAGTGTCATTAATTTTAACATTTTTTCCCTAAAAACTTGTATTTATATTTTGAGATTACTGATGAAATAAGTCGTTCAATTTGGGTCAGAAGGAAACTGATGTTGGGAAAGTCACTTAGCCTCTCTGTGTTTCTGTTTCCCTATCTGTAAACAGAGCATAATAATGCTGACCCATCTTTGTAAAGTGCTTTGAGTTCTATGGGTGAAAAGTATTGTGCATGTGCTCTGTATTACTATTCATATTCACTGTTTTCATGAAACAAACAGAGGTTTCCCTTTCTACCAAAAATTTAATGTAAAGCTTCCTAATGATTTGTATGTTTGGAAAATTACACAGTATCTCACTGCATTTGCTTCACTGGTGCTCATCCTGGTACATAACTGTGCAATTGACTAAATCTTCATAGCAAAGGAATCCTGAAGTTTAGAAGTGCCTCCAGGGTTTCAGGTTTACATCTGACATTTCAGAAAAGGGAATTTTTACACTAAAGCTATCACTGAAGATTCACAAACCAACGTTTGCTTTGTGTGGGTGATTTTTTTCTCTTTCTAGAACTTTGGACGTTATGTACAGAATATTGGTAGAACTGAAACTAGTGCTGAAAGGATTTTGCAACACGTGTTCACCAGTGGGAGTGTTTGGAATCTATTATTAGTTTAGAGTCCCAATTCTGATGTTCAGTTCTCCTATGGGGTTTTATGTACCACAATCCAGATTAACACAGCAGCTTTGAAGTACCATTCTGGATGCCCTATTCCATAGAAAATGATTCAGTCTCCCATATCTGTGAAAACAAGCGTTTGCCACTTCTAATATTAAGTTATTGACAAGGTCTTAAATGCAGAATCATAGAATTATAGAATATCAGGGTTGGAAGGGACCTCAGGAGGTCACTAGTCCAACCCCCTGCTCAAAGCAGGACCAATCCTCAACTAAATCACCCAGAAACTGTGAAATAAGTAATAGGAAAAGTAAACAGTAACTAAGGTCAACAGAAAAGTTTATATAGGTGTGGCAGGCCAAACCAAACAAAGATCCACACTGACAAAGTTATTTCCAAGAAAAACAAAAAAACGTTTCCCTTTCAAGTATCTTCCTCCCCCAGCCTTCTGGAAGTTATCAGAGCCCCTCTCTAGAGGGGTCTGACTCCAAGTCAAATGAAATGAAGGCCATAGCTATACTAGAGAGCTTAAAGTGGCACAGCTGTACCAAGGTAGGCACTCTATGCCGACGGGAGAGAGCTCTCCTGTAGACATAATTAAACCACCCCCAATGAGTGGTGGTAGCTAGGTCAGTGGGAGAGCGTCTCCTGCCGACATGGTGGTGTTCACACCAGCACTTCTGTCAGTGTAACGTATGTTGCTCAGGGGTGTGTTTTTTCACAGCCCTGTGCTACATAAGTTATACAGACAACAGTGCTAGTGTAGACATAGCCTAAAATGCATAAAAATAATGAAGAAATCAACAGAATAATGATTCACTTGCCCCTTCTTCTGGGAGAGACTTCTTAGCCCCTCCAGCTCTCTCAAAGTTTCTCCCACATCTGAAGAGAAGGCAGAGTTTAGATAAACCCTTTTTGCAACATGCCCTGCCCCTGGAACAAGCTATAGATTGAATGCCATAGAACAGCATCTCCCAGCAATCCCTGAACAGTGCGGGGAGAGGGAAATTCCAACAGGGCTGTTCTACACTAGAAAACTGGATTAACCCAGCTACACTGCTCAGGGGTGCGAATAATTCACATCCCTGAGCAACTTAGTTAAGCCAACAGCACTAGAAAATTAGGTCAACCCAGCTATGTTGCTCACGGGTGTGAATAATCCATACCCCTGAGCAACGCAGTTAAGCTAACCTAAGTCCCTGTGTAGACAGCACTAGGTTGATGGAAGAATTCTCCTGTCAACCTAGGCACTGGCTTTTGGAGAGGTGGATTACTTAGGCCAACAGGAGAACCTTTGCCATAGGCATAGGAAGTGTCTACACTGAAACTGTGCAGCTGCAGTGCTGGAGCTGTGCTGCTGTAGCATTTTCAGTGACAAGCCCTTAGTGACCTGGATTTCTTTCCTAAATCACAAACTGCCACACTGATTCCACTGCTTCTCCCTCAAAGTTTATTAAACTCCAGATCCAACCCTGATAGGGCTTGTTTGGTACCAAAAACAGAGGAGAGACCCCTGTAACAATTGGCTGTGAGATTGCAAAAAGAGAGCCTACATGAGACAGAAAACCAGAGAGGGAAATGAGCATTGAATGTCTGTTCAGTTCCTTCAGTGGGTATCAGTGGGTTTCTAGAAAGATTCCCTTATTCTGGGCATGAAATCAAAGAGCTGTAGTAGTTGATGCTGAGGGCTGCATGATGAGGTGTGGATTTCAACCCATGTGCACCCGTGTTTCTAGTTGATCCTGAGTTCTACATAGGAATGTTGTTCTAAAGCAAAATTCCCATGTACCACTTTGGCTTCCCCTAATAAAGCAACTTATAAATGAGGAGTGGAAACAAAGGAAAGGAAAGGAAAGGAATCTTACTGGGAAATAATGAAAATGCTGCTGCATTGGAAGGTACTATATATGATAGTTTTTGGATGGAGGAGCGTGTTCTCTCTTGCTGTCCCATTTCCACTTAGCAAGCAAGAAGCCACCATCCATACTTGGTATTGAGCATTCCGGGGTGGGCTCGGTTTTACCATTTTCAAGTGCCCCCTCTCTCTCCTGTTTCCCCTGGACTTGACCATACACTAGAAAAGTCTTAAATTTCCTTAGGGAAGAGTCTCACAGGCTGAGTTTACAATGAAATTGTCATTACAATCTTTCACCATTGCAGATTGCCCTCCAACATTATTAGCCACTATGCTATCTAACCCCCCTCTTAGTAAAAATGCCAACAGCTGTTGTTTCCACCCAGGGGAGCGGCACCAGCACTAGTACAGTGGTGGGACATTTTAACAAAGAGTTCCGAGCAGACAAGACTACAGTGTAAAAAACAATGATCTAAGGGATTGGTGCTTGTTGAAATATTCTGGTATGTTAGGATATCATAATATTCTGATGTGTTGGGATGTATAAACAGGGGAATCTCCAGCTGACACTTCTGACTAGTTCTGGTATCCACTATTCAGGAAGGATGTTGATAAACTGGAGGGGGTTCAGAGAACAGCCACAAGAATGATTAAAAGATTAGAAAACATGCCATACAGCCATAGACACAAGAAGCATAATCTATTTATTTTAACAAAGAGAAGGTTAAGGAGTTACTTAATCACAATCTATCAGTATCTACATGTTGAACAAGTATTTAATAATGAGCTCTGCAATCTAGCAGAGAAAGGTATAACATGATCTAATGGCTGGAAGTTGAAGCTAGACAAATTCTTCCTGGAAATAAGACATACATTTTTAACAGTGAGGGTAATTAACCACTAGAACAATTTACCAAGGGTTGTGGTGGATTTTCCATCACTGGGAATTTTTAAATCAAGATAGTATGTTTTTCTAAAAGATCTGCTCTAAGAAATATTCTGGAGAAGTTCTACGGCCTGTGTTATACCAGAGGGCACACTAGAGGCCCACAGTGGTCCCTTCTGGCCTTGGAATTTATGAAATAACTGTGCCCTCTGACCCACAGGACCCCCCCCCTTCAGAGAACAACTAATGTTGGTCCTGGAAGATTCTGCCACCAGCTTTAAAGGACAAGTAAACCCAGACAAAACCAATGTAAGGAATCAAGAATCCAGGCCTGCACAAAGAAATCTCTCCAAACAAAATGAATAAAAGGGTAGAGAAGAATCAAAACAAACATTACAGCCATTAAGTCACCACACCAACAAGCTCTCTCAAAATATGAGAAGAAGATAAGATAAGACTTGCAAGTGTAGATGACCACAGATTGTTGTCTAGCCTAGGATAGATTCTAGAAGTCTCTCAACTAAGAGTTCTGGAGTTGTAAACTACAATGGCTTGGATTTCATATTGACCTGGGTTAAGGACTCAAAGATAGTCTATATGATTATTTTGAATCAGAATTTGCAATAATTTGGACCAGATGTGAGATTTATATATCTATTTTTATGGCGTGTACTTCTTTCCCTCTCATTCTACAGAGTCCTTCTGCTGAATGGCAGGTCACAGGATTAATTGTGAGCTGTTTACAGAAAGCCATATGTGTATGTAAGTAGTAATCAGGATGATGCATGGACCTACTAAAATAACTTATCAATACTTGGATACCTGGAGGATGATATCTTAAATTATACTACAGTGAGAATGCTTTTTAGAAAGTAGAATGACCTCCTTTAAAAAGTCATTTGCCAAAAGTTATTACGGAACATCTGTGATACCATAGTTTTACCTTATAGTTAGAAATAAAACATAGTATTAGATGCTACACTGTGTTGTTTTTTGAAGACATTTAAGAATAGATAGAGCAAGGTTTTATATAGTATGATAAATAATCAAGGTACTTCCCCAAATACTTTATAGTGAGTATGCAAAAGTCAAACTACTTTTGCTTAAATAATTTAGCCTATTTCAGGATTGACATCTTGCTCTCAGATTTCCATGTAAGTATAAGTGGAGGGATAGATAGATAGATAGATAGATAGATAGATAGATAGATATTGCCTTGAGAACTGCACACAAATACTTTTTTGATGACATAGAAAACTCTGCCATAAGTGCGGATGGCATATTAATTTCCCGATTCCCAACACATTGATGATCTTCATTAAAAAATACGGTGACAGGAAACCTAAGCTGATGAAGTGGCTGGGAATTTCTTAGTATTTGAGCTAAGACAAATCTGGTTCTCTAGTTTCTGTATTTCATGGCCTGAGGTAACATGTGTTAGCAAATGCTCAATCTAGCACAATCTTGGCCCTACCCAAGTCAACACAGGTGTCTATTAAGTTGGTTTATAAAGGATATTTTTGGCATACATGGGAGCAGCTCCGCTTGCTATTAATTTCCTGTAATTTTCTGTAATTAATTTCCTGTACAAACATTCTTGAAATGTCAAGAAATCACAGCAGTATTCAGACTAACAATATCCAATACTTTCTTGTTGTTCTGTTGCTGAAAAGAACTAGGAGACCTAGAAAGTGGAGCCAGAAAATAAATGAGATCAGTATATGTGATTTAGAAAAAAGAGGATCTGATCAAAATAAAAGAAAGTAAACTATATATAAAATGAAATATTAAATACCTATACTGGAAACAATGATCAAAGGGGCTGCCATTGTCTCTTCTTAATCTTCTGATTATAACAAAGTTAACAATCATCTGTCATATTGTAGGATTTGGATTTTATAATGTACTATGAGAATTAATGTATGATTTGATTTCAT
>NW_020664439.1:19709135-19759532 GCF_002925995.2 Terrapene triunguis
GTGAAGGCCATTGTTATAGCCAGAGTCAAGGAAGGAGGAGTGAAGAACCTTAAAGAACATCAAAGAATCATCAACGCGCATCCATAATGAAGGGCAGATTGACGACCCTGAGGTAAAGGCTGGCACCCCTAAAGACAATTGATTAAATCGGGAACAAAGGACAGGATGACCCTCTCGGAGGTGTATTGGAATGTTTACACCAATTAAGAAGTAACCGGTCACAAAGTGACACAGCAAAATCCATAGGCTTCAACAGAGAAGAAAACCTATAAGAACAGGGTGCTTTGCCATAGAACTTTGGGTTCGTCTTGCCACACTCCAGGAGCATCGGATCGCGACCGATAGAACCCCGCTCCCCTCTGTGACCAATCTGGCTGGCCACTAGATTGATCCAGACTCTGGACTGGTAACTATAAACATCACTGCAGGACTGTGTGTGTGTGTGTGTGTGTGTCTAAAAAGCATATGCTAACTGTGGTATTCTCAATAAACGCTGTGTGTATTTACCTTCCTCTATAAAGATCCCGTGTGCTTTGTATGAGCATAACAATATCTGATAAGCCCAGATCCTAACAGGCAGTTCAATGACAAATTGGAAGAAAATAAGATGAGAGACAATCCAATTAAACCACCCATACAGAAAAGGCTTTTCTCTAAAAATAACAGTTCCCATTTGAATTGTAGAGTCCTGACACTACTAGTCACCCATCCTACTCATGGCTTAGCTCAATGAGAAAAAGGGAGAAAACATCAACAAAACATTTTAATTACAAAGATATTTTAAATTTACATTATTTACACACAGTTTATGAAATGTCTTACCGCTGTTTTTATTAATGATCTTTTTAAACACAATGTGGTGATTTTGTAAAGAGCCAGAACTGCTCTAGCTGGTGGTTAATATCTATTTTTATAAAAAATCCCCACACACCACAGTACAACTCACATCTTCTGTGCAGCTGTAACCATAGTAACTCCAAATAGAAAAGGCCTTGTGATTATCAATATGACCAAAGGTAAGGGAGTTCATGTAGCTTTGAAATAGTTATGCTTCAGCAAACCTCTGTGGAGGTAAATGTGCTTCCTGTGCTTTAAATGTCAGAAGTTTTTTTTTTAAAGTGCTACGGGTAAGTAAAATGTCTTTAGATTGGAGTGTCATTATACAATAGTGTACTAATAACAGCACCCAAGACAAAGCCCTAAAGCAGCACTTTCCAGCAAATTCTCCCATTTTATTATGGTTAAGGCAAAGGTCAAGTCATTTTGCTAATGTGAACACCCATGGCATTCATATTATCCAGTTGTGAGTACATAGAATCAGAGCATTGCTCTGACTAATTTCTCTTACTGCTATTAATGATGCAGAATATTTGCCCAGTTTTGAAGTCAATGAGAATTGCACCCTGTATTGAGGCGAGGTGGCCTCCAGAGGACCCAGAGTGGGAGGGCCCCCGCATTGAGCCCTGGTGGGCGGAACCAGGGCCTAGTTGCCCCTTCTTCAGGAAGTGGGTGGGAGGGGCAGAAAGTATAAAAGGCGGCCCAGAAAACTCAGTAGGGAGGCAACCACCGGAGAGACCAGATGCCTCCTGTGGCCTCCCGAGCTGGGAAGCGGCGGAGGGTGCCGAGGGAGCAGAGGACTGGCCTGGGCCACCAGGGCCACTAGCTGATTCAGATCTGGAGGAAGCAGACAACTGGCCCGGACCGCCCAGACTGCTGTCGGACCTGAACCCGGAGGGAGAAGACAACTGGCCCGGACCACCAATGGACCAGACCCCCAAAGACTTGCTCGCGGTCCCGGAAGCCGCCATCAACCTCAACCCCTCCACACAGCAACAGGTACACCAAGAAGGGGAGTGTGGAAGTGGCCTAGGGGCAGCAGACTCCTGTCTGGCTGCAACGCTGACAGAGGATGAGTCAGCGTGTTGCGGCGTGGATCCCTGCTGACCCAGTGACAAAGCGCTTTGTCACTGCTAGGGCCCTGGGCCGGGATGCAGTGGAGTGGGTGGGCCTGCGTCCCCCCGCCACCCCAACCCAGGGGTGGCAGTCTCCCCGCCCCAGACTCTGGGTTGCCCCGCCTTGATCCAAGGCTGGGACCAATTGACTGTTTGTTTCCCACCCAGCCTGATCACAGGCCTAGGCCCCAGCTGCGAGCGGAGACTGCTTCATTCCCCACGGCGGCCGATGTATCAGTGACATAGTGAGGCAGGTGGACTCCCGAGGACCTGGAGTGGGAGGGCCCCCGCACCACTACATGCCCATGTAAGGAAGGAAAGAATTGGGACTCAGCTTTTTGTTCTAATTATTTCTATATTCTAATTATTGAAACTTTCATTTGGGACTAGGAAATCCGATACAACTGAGTAAGAATTTACTCCAAATTAGAATGGAACCAAGGTTTAAAAATGTTGGGTTAATGTTTCACTTACTTTCCAACACACCTTTTCACTTCTTGGCTTTGGCCAGGAGCAGAAGCAGAGGAGCAGAAATATCGAAAGGAAACTGTTCTCTTGTTGTTTACAGCTAAAATCTCCCAAGAAAGGAAATCAAAATGTCTGGAAATGCTGGGAGCCCACTCTTTCAAAAATCTGGCCTTATTTTGAACAAAGGAGATGGATATCAGCTTCAGATAACCAGTTATCTGACCTGAACCTTTGAAATGCATCCATTACAAAGCTACTCAGCTATAACTTAGTATCATAAATTGGCCAAGGAGAATTTCAGACACAAGAAGGAATGTCCCTTGCCAGAATCCAATAAAATGCCTAAGGTCTGTTTTATAGTACAACATTTAGATTGCTTAGTTGATAGAAACTAAACATGAACAAATGAATTTGGCCAAGAGAGAAATGAATCCAAATTTTTTTCAGAGTCAATTCAG
Source organism: Terrapene triunguis (assembly GCF_002925995.2). Classification (NCBI taxonomy): domain Eukaryota; kingdom Metazoa; phylum Chordata; order Testudines; family Emydidae; genus Terrapene; species Terrapene triunguis. The sequence continues at coordinate 19,712,014 of NW_020664439.1, forward strand.
TTTGTTATATCTTTTTCACTTTCACCAATGCAAAGACTCCTTTACCATTTAATTTATCCCTAATATCAGGACTGTTTCAGCACAGGTCCTCTCCTCACTCTAGCAGAGGGTCCTTCTTCAATGGGGTGAATTGCACAGCCCTCTCTCAGAAAAAAAGATCTGCCACCCAGATGATGAAAAAATGGATCTTACCAAGGGTGCTACTACTGAAGGGAGAATTAGCAGAAAGAGGAGCTAGGGTTTGCTGATGGATTGTGTCCAATGGATGAACAGAGGGTTAACTCACATTGAGGGCATATCCCAACATGAACTTCAGATAATAAGGAATTTTGGATATTTATCTGAATGCAACTTTGTGTTTCACCCATCAGCACAATGAAGAGAGGAAGCAGGCCTGGATATGTAGTCTTTACTATGGTAGATGGGGTACTCTAAGTCAATGATGCACTTGTAACCACAGCAGATCTTAAATTATACGGCACACATGATACCAGTCAGCTCTGTGTTCTTGGGGAACCAGGGCGCAGTATCTAGCCTGTCTGACTCATGAAGGACATCCCCCCTCCGCTCCAGCCTCTGCTTGAACCAAAACCCATCAGAGAAAAGACTTGCAGAGAGCAGTGAAGGGTGGTGGGAGACACACCTAGACCCCTCCTGACAAGGGTGATAGGATTAAGGAAACTCCCCTAGCCTCATCTGCATCAAAGATGGGACAGGGAGGCATCTCCATTAGCATACAGAATGGAGAACAGAGATTCCAAGGCAAGAACCACACCGAACTCTGGGACCAGAAAAGCAGGGAAGCACTGCATGATGGGGGATCTCTGCTCCAGATGTTAATGAACCCATGACTGCACACATCCTGCTCAGTAGTTATCAGACCAATTCTAGTAATACATCCTTGATTGATATCCAAAATACTGAAGCAGCCTAGTTGCATTGTGAGCTCCCTGGAAGGAACACCACCCATAGCTAGGAGTGATCAGCTCCTATTGTCTAGCTTAAAGAAAACCCTTGAGTCATCAGTTTACCCATAAACAAATCTAATGTTCTCCCTTGAACCATTGTTGTTTGCCTGCAAAAAACCCCTACCCATGCTCAAATGTATTCTGATGCATGGATCCAAACTCTGCATCAGTTCCACTGGGATTTCATCTTCTCCTGACTGATCATGCTGGGGGCTCTGCCTGTCTCCAGCACTCAGTACCCTGAGCTACCACCATCACCTGGGAACCCTGACCAGTTCAAGCTTCATGGAAATGGTGAGATCCCTCTCTTTCTGTTTTCTTTTCTACATCAGGTAGAACTTTCTAACCCTGACTTGTTTGATCAAGTATAGTTTTCTATATATGACTTTTGTAACCTTTAATAATGTAACTTATGTTGGTTTAGGGTCTCCTTGTGTAGTTATCACTATTATTCAATAAATAACTTTTATGGTTAAGCTGGTTGCTTCCCTCTCTCTCTCTCTCTGAACTTTACTCTTTTGTGTTTTTAGCTTCCCCAATTACTCTGCAGCAACACTTCTTTTACTTAAGCTAAAGATCCCTGTAGCACCCAAAAATACTGTGGGGTTTGCTCATCAAGTGGGTTATTACCAGTACAACTGTAATGTGAAAGCGGGGATAGGGACGTGCTGAACCTGTGATATATGAGGGTGGCAGCTTGAAAGTGCTACTCGACCCAGACTACTGAGTCCAGGGGGATATGGGGTTAGAAGCTTGAAAGTGCTGCTTGACCCAGTCTGCTGAGTCAAGGGCATAATAAGGGTGGCAGCCTGGAAGTGCTGTTCGACCCAGCCTGCTCAGGCTTACTCTATTCCGGTGCGATGTCTGTGGCATATAAGGGTTGCAGCTTGACAGTGCAGCTTGGCCCAGCAGGAAAACTCCACTGGGAGGGGACTTGCAGAAGGGAGAAGTAGAGCTCCATATGAAAACACATGTGACACAAACAGTACATTGATAGAATTAAAGACCCTCCCCCCCCAAAGAGTAACCCTAATAAATGAGCATACTCCAAAGTAATGGGCAAATCTGGTAACACACATGTATTTGGAAGACTGACATTTTTGTTTCTTCACCGGATAGGAACAATATGCTCAGACTTACTTATTTGAATCAACTATTTCCAACTGTGTTGCTATATAAACTGAGGCCCAGATCATGTACCACAGTGCAGCTGCACAGTACTAGACTCCCTGTGGAAAATAACCCTACAGGGGTTATCTAGACCAGAGAAGATCATCATGGCATATGGGGATCACAGGGGGTGTAGAGCTACATTAACCATGTGCGAGTCTTTGTTTCCCTCTTACGGTTGGACGCTTAACAGGTTTATGGGTCTGCTACTATGTGTCAAGCAGTATAGGGTCCTGCTTTTAGATCCAGAGGTCCCAAATTCAGTCCTTGCAGATGTCCCGTCCTGGGACACTGTTACAAATAATGTACTGCATGGGGATCTCAACTGCTGTGGATCTCTGATGCTCAGGACAAGTTTCCACGTTGCGGCTTCTAAATCACCACCTGCCTGCTGCTGGTATAGAGGAGATGGCTGGTGTGTTGAATTTTGAAATGACAAAAACAGGGACAAATTTTCCATGAAAATATTTGCAACCAACTCTATTGGGGAGTCCATACACCCCCATAATTCCTAGCTGCTGCATCAGCCCCGTAGGACTGTTGGCAGAATCATAGCTGAGAATCTGGGCCTGAATATTTCCTCACTCTATAAGTTTGAATAATGTCACTAGTATGAATGTGGCAGAGAAGGGTTGCTTCAGACATAACTGTTCTCAGTAATCTGAATGCCTTCTTTGCCCATACTGAATTATAAAATGAGATATTAAAAAATAATCTGGTTTATTATTTTAGGAAGTCTTATAAGACAATGTAAACCCAAAATTAAGAAAAGGAAACCCCCCTTTTTTTCTTTTCATACACATAATAACAATAAAATCATAGCGCAAACCCTCAGCAGGTTAGGATGCAATATATTTAGTTTAATAAATTAACAAAAGTAACATTTTTAATAATGCAAGCTCAGCCAGGAAAAGCAGGCAAGCAGGACTAAATTCCTCTTGTTAATACTTCAACATTACTGAAATATCTTATCTAGTTAGCCACAAAACTTGAGGTACTTAAAGCTGCACCTGTAATAGCACTAATTATCCAGTTGATCACAAGAGTTCTCAGCTGATTGATTATGTTCTTCTGTAATGAGAATAGATGATACCTCCAATTACATCTGATTTGCTTTACTTTTGATAAATTATGCCACTTGATCAGCATTATAAAAAATATACACATAACTCTGGTGTTTAAAACTACATTTATATAAGCACAGAAGGGAGAATTCTGCATATAGAAGCCTGTGCTTTTCAAAGTAAAATGAAGTAAAACCATCTGAAGGTTTGCCTGGAACATCATTGTCTTCTCCTGATAATTCTAAAGAATTATTAGGGGAAGACATATTTTGTAGAATGAAAGATTCAATAGGGACAGACAGAACTTGTTTTCTACGGGCCATGGAAAATAAACAGGCTGTATTGCAGAGATGGTGTGGTTACATTCCAGAAATTAGAGGGGATTTCCCAGGTATCCCAAAACTTAATGCAGAAATTTTTAGGGGAATTTAACAAAAAATTTAGGCAATGAAAAATATTAAAATGTATTTCAGGAAATTCTCAGTATTACAGTTTTTCCTTCATAGATGAACACATTTTCATAAGTCTCTACAGTAGCTTGCAGTGTTTCCAGATTTAAACTGTATTAGGTATATTTTCAAGACCCTCAAACACTTTCCCCAGTGTGTCCAAACACAAGTACAGTGGTAGTCCAAGTCCATATGCAAGTTCAGTGGGAAAGCATCTTGCATATTGGAGAACCTGTTCTTTATTGATTTTATATAAAACTATGTATGAGAAAGTAACAAACAAAAAACAAGTCCTAGACTGCTACATCACTGTCTTCCTATTCTCAACACTTATGTCACAATATTCTGTACCTCTCATTTGCATATCTGTGTTTACATTTCTAAGAGCTATATTCTTCACATATAATATAAAATTGTTCCATTTTATCATTAATCTGATAAATAAGAAGCTCATATGAAACAACTTCTGCCTTGTCAACAGATCAGTTTTTACCACCTTCTTAGGCTTAATCTCTTTTCACAACCAAGGGCAATTATAATCCATTTATTTAAAAAACAACACCTTGTAATCCAATGTACTGATGAAAAATCAGGTGGAAAATACAATTTTTACTTAGCTAGTAATTTATTATTCCATTTTATTTCTATAACATTTGACAAGATAATTTCGTTTGTTAGGAGATCACCAATTATCATGTGTCAAATTGCCACTCTCCTTCCTAGTCTAGCAGCACACATCAAAGTCCAGTATTTGAACAATAATAAGTAGAATAAGTTCTCTTATTAGTACAGTTTTTATAGTTAACATTCTATTGTATGTCCACTAGCAGATCCTACACCACAGTGAAATGCTTTTGACTGTCTATCATTAAAGCAATTAAGCATTTAATTCAAATTTCCATCTCTTTGAGAAATTGAAAATGCATGGATAGAATTAAAGGGACCAAATAACACTGTCTGAAATGTTGAAACTGGATGAGAGAACAAGACAAGACTGAATATTGGAAGAGCTGTTGGAGATGGTTTAGGTACTTTACGTAAGTAGGCATTAAATTACATGTAATATTGGTTGCTGATTGCTAGAGTTTGGTCTGGGCTGCAAAGTTTGGATCTGGATCAGAACTTTCCCAAAGTTCAGGGATGTGTGGACCTGGGGCTTTAGTTCTGGCCCATTTCTATATTACGCATATTATTACATAGGCAATGACAACCTATCAGGAATTAAGGTATCTAATTGGATACCTAATTGGAAAATCTATAAGCACATTGATAATTAAGGGCAGGATCTAACTCCCATTAAAGTCAATAGAAGGACTCTTATTGACTTTACTGGGAATTGGATCAGGACCTAAAAAGGGGGAGGAAGACGTGAGTGGGGAGGGTACGCCCACTTACATCAATGTTACATTTGACACTGCGTATCTAGAACAGAAGGATCTATCTCCTAGTATTATTATTCCTTAGTGACACTGGGAGGCATCCTCTAGAGTTTGGTCCATTTCAATATTTCAAAGTTTGTGGACTAAACAAGCACAATTAAACTAACTACTAACATAAATAAGAGAAGAATCTTTCCAGATAGTGAAATGTTTCTTTTGACCTAACATTTCTGGTTACGAGAATATCTATCAGCTATTTAACAGCAAATGGAGTAAAATCAGGAAGGCAGATGGAAACATTATATTCTGGTCTCCACATTTGACAGTTTTGTGGCCAAAAATTAAAAAAAAAAATTAAACAATTACCTGGGTCTGTAGCAGACATCAACGAGCCAAAAAATAAACAGTCCGTGAAGTGAAAATCCCCTCCTTTTAACTGGCCAACATGTAGCATGGCCTTCACAAAGCCATACATTATCAACCTGTCAGAGAAAAGAAAGACAGAGATGCAGACATAGTATTCCACTTTTACTCTCTTCATTTCACAGCACTAAATAGTTTCCTGTTTAAACCACTAGGTTGTCTTCTGCAACTTCTTTTAAATACACTTATTGTATGAGTACTAAACACAAATTGTTGCTGTCATATAAATCGACTTCTGTTTCAGCTGTTGAAATATTGTATCAAAATTGTCTAGACATTTGAAGAGCAAAAACCTTTTACTGAATATTAGCAATTTATTCACCTGCTGACAGATGACAATACATTTAGCCATTTATTTTACAAAAATAAAATAAAGTAATCTAAAGAAGAGATGATCAAAAGTAATCTGTCAAACATTATAGAGCCTTCATACAAACATAGTGACATGAGTGGCTGTGTTGACTTGTTCTGATGTTCTTAAACGGATTGTTTTCTCAGTGTGTGTGTGTGTGTGTTTAATGCTTCCAGTATAGACTGAGTTAAAACCGCAGGTTAGTCATCACAATGAGATGGATATTTAACACTCCCCAAAAAAATCAGTCAACAAGTCAGGTTTTAAAATGTGGTGCTACATGACTGCCAGTTTCACAAAACAACATTAAGGCCTTGTTTACACTATAGAGTTTTGTCGACAAAAGAGTGAATACATACACTCTGCGATGCACCTTTTGGCAGTGAAAATGCCCTGTTTTGGCAACAAAATAAAGCCATCCTGACGAGAGACATGAGGCTTTTTGTACAAAATTTTTGCTGACAAAGTGCCAGTGTAAACAACACACTTGATTTTATTGCTTTAATTGGCCTCCAGGAGGTGTCCCACAATTCCCATCTTGACTGCTCTGGTCAGCAGTTTGAACTACATCCGCCCATCCCCCTTCGAAGCCCCGGGCCGGGAATTTTTGAAATTCCATTTCCTGTTGGCTCAGCCTGGAGAGGTCTCATCACATTTTCCCAGGTGACCATGGCAGCTTATCTCAGCAAATGTTCACCCACTTGGACCACTGTGGAGTTGCTGGATCTGCTCAGTACATGGGGAGAGAAGGCTGTACAGTCCCAGCTGCACTTGAGCCGTAGGAATTTTGATACCTATGGGCAGGTTTATCGAGGCTTGTGTGAAAAGGGCTATGATCGGGACACACTGAAGTGCAAAGATAAAAGAGCTGAGGCAGGCGTACCATAAGGCGAAGGAGGCAAACCGTCGCTCCGGTGCTGCACCTAAGACCTGCTGGTTCTATAAGGAGCTGGATGCTATCCTCGGTGGCAACGCTACCTCCACTGCCAAGAACCCCGTGGATACTTTGGCGGGTCTGGAAGCAGTGGAAAGAGGACCTAACCCGGAGGACAAAGTCATTGATGAAGAGGTGGAGTTAGACGATGATGTGGCGCTCCCAGCGGGGTCGTCCAGTGGGGCAGGCAGCCGGGAACTGTTCACCACTCCGGAGGTGTCTAGCCAGTCTCAGCAGTTGCTCTCTGGAGAGCAAGAAGCAGGAGAGGAGACACCTGGTAGTGGCTGTGGTTTGTGTAGTGCAGAGGTGGGTTCAAGGTATAGAAATGTACAAGGCTGGCTGTGTTTCTGTGTGCTGGACATTCCCCTGTGCAGCTAATCAGTACGGTGGAACAGGGTGTTGATGCATGCCGAGATCTCACCGGAATCCTCCAGAGAGATCTCTAGGAAATTTTCCTGGAGGTATTTGGCAATCCTCTGCCGAAGGTTCTTTGGCAGAGCTACCTTGTTCCTTCCCCCATTGTAGGAAACTTTCCCGCGCCATTTGGCAATCACTTGTGCAGGGACCAAAACAACACACAGGCAGGCAGCATAGAGACCGGGGAGAAGCCACAAGCATGGAGTAGATGTGCCCTTGCTTTCCTGCTTACCCTCAACAGTGAGATATCTGCTACAATGACCCCAGCCTGTGGAAAAGTGTGGGAGAATTTTAGAATTTTTCCCCTAGTCGGCTGCAATGCAACCCTTGCAGAGTGCTCTTTTCCCCATGTAGAGCGCCCCCAGGCAACACACACCATGCTTTGGTATTCACCAAGATGTGAGCTTGCCAAAGATCAGTTAGAAAGTGATTGCTGTGTTACCAGAGGTGTATTTTACTGAAATGTTTCAATACTGTGCGTGAACTAGATAATCATGCTTCTCTGCATTGTTCCTTGTGCTTTGGCAGATGTGGCCTTGAGTAACACCGGCCAAGTGTCTCCACCAAATAAGAAAGCGCCCAAGATGGAGCAAAGAAGACATGTTCCGCGAGGTACTGTACTTCTCCAATGCATAGAAAAGGGAATGCAAGGAGTGGAGGGAAGCCAAAAGGCAGGACAGAAAAGAAAATCAGGAGTTTGTTAAGGATGCTACTGAGTGAATGATTAAAGTCAGTGCGGAGCAAATGCAGATGCAGAAGTCCTTAATAATGCTGCAGACTGAGCAGATGTGTGCCTGCCCTCCCTTATAGCATATTCAGAACTCTTTTCCAGGCCCCCTCCTCCCCCCAAAAAAACTCCTCCTGCAAAGTCCTTTCTGCTTTACGGGACTTCTCGGTTTCCCCTTCACTCCACTCCCTTGGACAACTTTCAAAATGATAGCTGGACCTACACACAGCTCTGAAAGTCTGCCCTTCCCTGGTAACTCCTTTCCCATCAAGCGTCTTTGTCTGTGTGTGTTGTTTCTTGTGCAGTAATAATAATAATGATTTGTTTCCTACAAATTGAGATAGCAGGCACTACCATACATACATACATACATACATAGGCAGTTTTATGATTTGCTTACTGGAATGTAAGGCCCCAAATTTCATCATTGCTTCCTAGGAAAACTACATGTAATGTAACATTGCAGCACCAATCATAGAGATATATATTACTGGTTCTCATTTTCGAAGTGTTGCCTCAAAGCTGCCCTAATTCCAGTTGCCCCCTCTGGGCCCCTCTGATAGCCCTGGTATCTGACTGCTCAAAATCAGCAGCCAAGCAGTCTTCCTCAACACTCCACCCCTGAGCAAATCTTTCACCCGTAGCTTCACAGAGATTATGCAGCTTTGACCATGGGAATATTATCCTCATTGAGGTCTAACCTGCCATAAAGGCATCACCAGCACGCCTTTAATCTGCTAAAGACACATTACACTGTCATCCGGCACCTACTCCGACTGTTGTTGAACCACTCCTTACTGCTGTCCAGGTTTCCTGTGTAAGGTTTCATGAGCCATGGCTGTAAGGGTCTCTGGGTCTCCCAGGTTCACTATGGGCATTTCAACATCCCCCACTATAATCTTTTGGTCTAGAAAGAAAGTCCCCACTTGTAATTTTCTATACATGCCAGTGTTCCTGAAGATGCGTGCATCATGCACCTTCCTGGACCACCTCATGTTGATGTCAGTGAAATGCCCACGGTGATCCACAAGTGCCTGCAACACCATGGAGAAGTACCCCTTCCTATTGATGTACTCCGTCGCAAGGTGGTCTGGTGCTAAAATTGGAACATGCTTGCCATCTATCACCCCTCCACAAAGCCGTCCACTATGTTACGCAAATTTCCCAGAGTCACGGTACTTTGTAGCAGGATGCAATTAATTGCCCTGCACACTTGCCTTAATCTAACCTCAATGGTCCACTTCCCAACTCCAAATTGATTTGCGACTGATCGGTAGCAGTCTGGAGTCACCAGCTTCCACACAGCAATCGCCACGTCCACGCTTTTCCACCGACAGGGCAGCTCTCATTCTAGTGTCCTTGCTCCGCACACAGTTCCAGGAAGGTTGCTTTCCGCATCCAAAAGTTCTGTAGCCACTGCTCGTCATCCCAGACCTGCATAACGATGCGATTCCACCACTCAATGCTTGTTTCCTGAGCCCAAAAGTGATGGTCCACAGTCTGCAGCTGTTGCGTGAGTGTCAAAAGCTATCTAAAGTTGCTCCTATCCATATCACACAGCATGTCAGGCAACTGGGAGTCTTCTTCAGTTAGGAACTTCGTGATTAACTGCACTGCCATCGGCGATGTCTTCATAAGACTTATTAGAGTATAGGAGAGCAGTACGGGATTCATCCTTTCACACAGAGATGGCGGGGTGAACAGCAAACAAGGACCACTGTAAAATGCCGCGAAAGAAAGCCGGAAGCCCATGGAATGCTGGAACAGAAAACAATGCATCATGGGACATTGAGTCCAGTCCCAAGATGCACCACGATCTGCTCTGCCTTCCCACCTAGCGGCAGAAGGTGTCAAGCTGGACTGTAGGATAGGTACCCACAGGGCATTTCTCACACTGTGGGTGATAGTGCCCCATCTGTGGACGCGCTCTGCCAACCGAGGGAGCGAGTGTGAACATGCAATATCGATTTTTATTAAAACGTTTTTGAGTGTTGACATGACTTTTGTCAACAGAACTCTGTAGTGTAGAGAAGGCCTAACATTGGATTGTGTACTGAAGGGCTTGTCTACATGGGGAAGCTATTGTGAAATAAGCAAGGGTATGAATTTAAAGCACAATAGCTCTTCCACACTAGCTTCCTGTGTGGATACTTTATTACACACTAAGTACCTTTGTGCTGTTCATCTTAATCCACTTTGGTCTGGAAGTTATATTCCAAAGTAGTTTCAGATAAACCACATAAAGACACTCTTAGTGCAGAATAAGAGTGTCCGCATGGGGAGCTAATGTGGAAAATCTAGTCAGCTATACCTATTCCAGACTATTTCCCTGCGTAGACAAGCCCTAAGTAGTAATGAGATAAAAGACACATAATTTAACTCTGCATTTGAAGTAATCCTGAAATAAGCTCACTTGATAATAAGAACTGTAGTTAATTATTCTGTTTTTCCATACACTTCCAATACATCTAATATTACAAATAATTGGTTTGGTACTGCCTCCTTAAATATGGGTGGCACACAATGATGTCAGTGGCAGCTGTGTCCTTATCCAAGGCCAGAACTGGATTCATTATATATAGAGATATGAATACCAACAGTTTTTTAGAAAATATTTAGATAACCACACTCACCTGGATATATGACATATACTGGCCAAATATTGCTCTCATCAACACACACTAAACTCCACTAAGGGCATGGCTACACTTGAGAGTTAGAGCGCATTAAAGAAGCCCCGTGCGCTCTAACTCACGACGTGTCCACACTGGCAAAGTACGTAGAGCACCCGTACTCCACAGCTAGAGTGCTCCTGGTACTCCACCTCGGCGAGTGGAATAATGCTTGATGCGCCCCCGCTGGAGCGCCGCAGCACCAGTGTGGACGCCCTGGTCTGTTAAGGCGCTCTGATCGGCCTCCAGAAGTGTCCCACAATGCCTGTTCTAGCCACTCTGGTCATCACTTTCAACTCTACTGCCCTGCCCTCAGGTGACCAACTGTCAGACCTGCCCTTTAAATTCTCTGGGAATTTTGAAAATCCCCTTCCTGTTTGCTCAGCCAGGCGTGGAGTGCTCTCAGTGAATCTTTCCAGGTGACCATGCCTCCACGCACCAGGCGATCCCCAGTATGGAGCAATGGAGAAGTGCTGGACCTCATCAGTGTTTGGGGGGAGAAAGCTGTCCAGTCCCAGTTGTGCTCCAGCCGTAGGAATTACGATACCTTCGGGCAGCTATCAAGGGACATGATGGAAAGGGGCCATGACCGTGATGCACTGCAGTGCAGGATTAAAGTGAAGGAGCTGCGGAATGTCTACCGCAAAGCACGAGAGGCAAAGTGCCGCTCCGGTGGTGCCCCCACTAGCTGCCATTTCTACAAAGAGCTGGACGTGATACTTGGGGGAGACCCCACTTCCACTCTGAGGACCACCATGGACACTTCAGAGACCAGTTCAACAAGGCAGGAGGAGGAGAAGGAAAGCAGGAGCGAGGGTGCTGAGGAAGAGGAAGACACCCCGGAATCCCAAGATGCATGCAGCCAGGAGCTGTTCCCAAGCCAGGAGGAAGGTAGACAGTCGCGGCGGCCGATGTTTGGGGAAGGACAAACACCAGAGGAGGTGCCCGGTAAGCGGCTTTTATTTTGGGAAGGAAGTTATTCGGTGCGGGCTCTTGGGGCGAGGAGGGTTAGGTCTGAATGCATGCCTAGATGCGGAATAGGGTGTTGATGTGCTCTCTTACATCGTGGTAATCAGCCTCAGTGATGTCTTCAAAGGTCTCATCCAGAACTTGGGCAATGCACTTGTGCAGGTTTCTTGGGAGAGCCACTGTGGTCCTTGTCCCAGTCAGGCTAACATGTCCATGCCACTGTGCCGTGAGGGGCGGGGGGACCATTTCTGCACACAGGCAAGCTGCATATGGGCCAGGGCAGAAGCCGCATTGCAGTAGAAGACCTTCCCTTGCTTCCCAGGTCACCTTCAGCAGTGAGATATCTTCCAGGATGACCTCCTGTGGAAAATGTGGGGACAGTGTTCAGTATAGGTGCCCCCTGCAGCTGTTGGCTCTCCCCAAGGCACAGAAATCCAGAGGACAGTACGCCGTGAAACAATCAGCTTTGGGACGGGCAAATTATGCTATTGTGTAGACTGTGCTTGCCGTTAAGTACAGGGGAATCATTGCTCTGTCTGGTGTGAACAATGCTGCCTCTGTTAAGTGTTGCATTTTGCCTTTACAGATGCAACCTTGAGATCTCAGCCATCCGTGTTATCACCGGCCGAAAGACTCTAAAGAATTAGGAAGAGGCCACGTAGAAGCAAAGAAGACATGCTACATGAAGTAATGCAGCAGCCCCTTAATGAGAATCTAAAAGCGCAGGAGTGGAGGGAGAGTGAAGGGAGGATCTGCCGCCAGAACGAGGAGTGCTGGCACAAAAGCGCGAAGCTCTGGCAGCAAAGCACGGATCCATAGGCGCCGACTCCATGGGTGATCCAGGGTTGGAGCACCCACGGGGAAAAATTGGTGAGTGCTCTGCACCCACCGGCAGCTCCCCACCCTAGCTCACCTCCGCCTCCTCCCCTGAATGCGCCGCTGCATCCTGCTTCTCCTTCTCCCTCCCAGCGCTTGCACTGCAAAACAGCTGTTTTGTGCGGCAAGCCTGGGAGGGAGGAGGAGGAACGTGGCGCGCTTGGGGGAGGAGGTGGGGCCAGGGCGGGGATTTGGGGAGGGGTCCAATGGGGCAGGGAGGGGCAGAGTTAGGGTGGGGACTTTGGGGCAGGGGTGGAGTCGTGGTGGGGGCGCGAGCACCCACCGGCGCAGAAAAAAGTTGACACCTGTGCACGGATCGGCTGATAAGCATCATGGAGCGCCAAGCGGACTTGATCCAGGCACTCGTAACCACGCAGGCAGAGCACTACCGTGCCTCCCCTCCACAGCCCTTGTCCCAAAACTCTTGGATTTTTTGGCTTTGAAAACATTCTTTATTACTGCATAGTGTAAATGATACCTTAGCCCAGGAAAGCAACAGGCACTGCAAGTCAGTGTAACAAACACAGATTCCTACTAAGATTGGAACCACTGCACTTCACTCCCGTGCAGGGCACCAAACATTACTGGTGGCTTTCAGCCTCTAATTGCTCCCTCAAGGCATCCCTAATCCTTGCAGCCCCACGCTGGGCCCCTCTAATTGCCCTGCTCTCTGGTTGTTCAAATTCAGCCTTCAGGTGTTGAACCTCCGAGTTCCATGCCTGAGTGAATCTTTCACTCTTCCCTTCACAAATGTTATGGAGGGTACAGCATGTGGATATAACCGCGGAGATGTTGTCATCGGCCAGGTCCAGCTTCCCATACAGAGAGAGCCAGCAGCCCTTTAAATGGCCAAAAGCACACTCCACAGTCATTCTGCACCGGCTCAGCCAGTTGTTGAACCGCTCCTTGCTGCTGTCAAGGCTCCCTGTGTAGGGTTTCATGAGCCACGGCATTAAACGGTATGCAGGGTCTCCAAGGATCACAATGTCTCCACCAACTTCCCCTATGGTGATCTTCTGGTCTGTGAAAAAAGTCCCGGCTTGGAGCTTCCTGAACAGGCCGGTGTTCTGAAAGATGCGTGCGTCATGCACCTTTCCAGGCCAGCCTGCGTTAATGTCAATGAAACGACCACGGTGATCCACAAGCACCTGGAGAACCATAGAGAAATACCCCTTCCGATTAATGTACTTGGAAGCTAGGTGGGCTGGTGCCAGGATTGGAATATGCATCCCATCTATCACCCCTCCACAGTTAGGGAAACCCATTTGTGCAAAGCCAGCCACAATGTCCTGCATGTTACCCAGAGTCACGGTTCTTCTAAGCAGGATGCGATTAATGGCCCTGCAAACTTGCATCAACATGATTCGAACGGTCGACTTTCCCACTCCAAACTAGTTAGCAACCGATCAGTAGCTATCTGGAGTTGCCAGCTTCCAGATTGCAATAGCCACCCACTTCTCCACCCTCAGGGCAGCTCTCAATCTCATGTCCTTGCGCTGCAGGATGGGGGCGAGCTCCTCACACAGTCCCATGAAAGTGGCTTTTCTCATCCGAAAGTTCTGTAGCCACTGCTCGTCATCCCTTGCAGGATGATGTGATCCCATCACTCAGTACTTGTATCCCGAGCCCAAAAGTGGCGTTCCACGGTGATGAGCATGTCCGTGAATGCCACAAACAATCTCGTGTTGTATGCATTACTTGAGTCGATATCATCGTTGGAGTCCTCACTGTCAGTTTGGATCTTGACTGCCAAACGTGACATGCTGGCGAGACTCGTCAGCATATTCCTCAGCAGTTTGGGCTCCATTCCCGCAAACCGAATGGGAAGACAGCGTGCAGTACAAAAAACGGTGAAGGATGGCGCCAAATGTGGACGGAAGCACAGGGATTGCTGGGATGCGAACTGATGCATCACAGGGCATTGGGACAGGACCCAGAATGCCCTGCACCCCCCACCCCCTTCCCACAAGCCACAGCGCCAGAATGGGAAGAGGTGCTCTGTGGGATAGCTGCCCATAATGCACCGCTCCCAGTGCCACTGCAAGTGCCGTAAACGTGGCCATGCCAGTGCGCTTGCAGCTGTCAGCGTGGATAGACTGCAGCGCTTTCCCTACTGTGCTCTACGAAGGCTGGCTTAACTCAAAGCGCTCTACATTTGCAAGTGTAGCCATTCCCTAAAGTGACATACACAGAAGATCAGAATGGCAGCTTAAGCAGTACTGAAAACATTTAGCCTAATAGTTAATTAAAATTGTTCTTAGATCCTTTATCAAGCTGTAGTTTCTCTAAAACACATTAAGTCTATTAAATGAAGATTGTTCTTGAAGCAGGCAGATGCATTACTGCAGAATTCCTCAATTGCCCAGCAGAGTTGTGCATTTATTTGTATAGACTACCTAGCAGATAGTTAACCCAAAATTGTTCTCACACAGTTTATCCAGCTGTGGTTATTGTTGATGAATAATTTCTATTTCCCCAAGTAGTGAAGAATCAGACTTTGGAATGAAGTGAGCCTTTCTTCTCCCCAGACAGACCCTGCTCCAGAGGATGGGGCTTTTCACAAAGGAGTGTGGTGCTGCTGTCGTGATGTGAAAATGTCTCACACCATAGCTGTAATTCCATGTAACAATTGCAAGTATTGACCTGCTTGCAGTGATGACTGGAGGTACCAAAGTTCAGTTAAGAACCTCGTTGTTGTTTTTGTTTTAAGTGACGTTTTAGCTGATTGGCTAAATTAAGTGTTTCAGTATTGTTTAAACACTGAGCGTAGCTGCCTTTCTGGTCTTTGGTATCAATTCTAATAGAGCACTGAATATTTTCAATGCTTGTCAATTCAGTGCTTGCAAAAGATGGCAGACTGATGAGACAGAGCTGTATACTGACATCTTTTATCCAAAGAACAGATCAGAAGCTGCCATGAGGCTCTACAAATGTGCCTCAAACATTACCTGGAGGTATCACCTGTAGGAGTGAGATCATACCACCGTTCTGGATTTTCAAAGGTACCTAAGAAAGAAAGGAATCCAGTGCCCACTTGACTTCAGTGGAAATTTAGTACTTATCTCACTTTCAGACCTTTGCAAATCTCAGTATTTGTTTGCATGACCATTCAGTTCTTGGCCCTCTGCTTAGACTGGAAATAATGCGGCTAATTAGTGCCAACAGTGGTGGGATTTCCAGAGATGTGGACACATGACTGGAAACAGGATAGAGACTAGCAAACATAAATAATATTTGTCTTTGCCGTCTTTAAAAAAACATATTCACACTTAAGTTATGCTAAATATCCTTAAAATGATGGCTTAAACCAGCAAAACCTGTATGAAGGCAGAGGCTCAAGGTTTCAAATATATGCAAGCACACACAGGATGTGACCCTCCTAGGAGTGAAATTACAGATTTATGTGAACACCAGGAAGTTACTCTTCTAAGTCAGGCACTCCTATAAGCATGCACACACTTAGACATGCACGTTGGCCTTACTTTTCAAATTCCAAAATCTTCAGTGAATTAACCCCCAAAGCATGACAGGTTGGGCATATACAGTCGTATAGGTACATAGAATAAACTATATGGTAAAGCCTATGGGGCAGAGCCTCAACTTGTATAGTTACAGTGAAAAATATGGAGCGACCCAATTCATACCAGCTGAGGATCTGGCTCTTTATTTTAAATAAACAGGAAAATGAAATGTTATGTTCGCTATGTTTACGTCACCATCTATATTTTGGGTCATTAATATATTTCAGAAAAACAATGTTACGTTTTAGGTGATTGTGTCACTGTTTATTGCTTGGTGAACACAATTTAAAGGGTCTTTTGGGATACAGATAAAGGGCCTGATTCTACTCCAATTAGAGACAATTAAAATTGTATCATTTACTTCAGTGGGAGCAGGATCAAGACCAAACTAACCATTTCAGTAAGACAACATAGAGTGAATTAAATTTAAAAACACTTTGACTTTCACCTCTCATTTAGAAGTAGCATATGATATGAAGATCATATCTTAATGAAGGTCATTTCTTAATAGAGATACCATAAGAAATGTAAAAAAGTATAACAGTTGGCTACAGATGTTTTAAAGAACATTTAAATAAAACTGGTTCATTTCTATTTCATTTAGGGTTTTCTAGCCAGCTCAACAGGCAGTGTTCTTGTCATCTTTTCAACAAAATGTTAAAATGCCCTCTAGATATACAAGATAAACCAAAAACCCACATGGGCAAATTCTCATCTGGTGTAAATTGTCATCAGTGGAGCTATGACCATTCACACCAGGAGAAGATCTGCCCCCAGGAAATAATTTATACATTTGCAGCACAATATAAAATAGATTTATACAAATAAAATTTGAAAATAGAAGTACACACACATGTGAATGTACGTGAATTTATTTCTCTGGAAATATGACAGGCTGAGTATGTTATTTGTTTAGTTTGTTTTATTTACATTTGAAATGACATTGTATTTATTATATTGCATAGTGAGGCAGATTCTAATCTCAGTTACACAAACATATACCCATGGTAGTTCCATTTAAATCAGCTGCAGTTGATAGATTCTGAAGTCAGAGTAAACCCAGAATAATTCCACTCAAAATCATTGGAGTTACTCCAGGTTTACATTAGTGTAACTGAGATCAGAATCTGCCCCTCTGTTTTCTTGCTCATCAATTCTTCTTAGCTGAAAATGTCAGCCTACCTGTATCATTTTATACAGTTACATGTAGAGGTTATTATGTGAAAACCATTGATTGTCCAAAGTCAACAGAGGACACTTTGCAAGGATGCAATTTATCTCTGAGCAATGTTAATAATGGGTTTCTTGAAATTATTAGTTAATGAGCTAGTACAAACACTTCCATTCCACAACAAAGAATGTATTTGTAAGTTGGATCTGGCTGGATATTTGAATTCCCAGCCACAGTGATATCATACAGTACTGCACATCAGGAGTGCTTTTTAATGGAAATCCAGTGAGGAAAGCACACCTTTGCGACAGCTTGCCATTAATCCTGGGAAATGGCCTGCACTGAGGTTGCTATTGCTTTTATAAGGTGAAAAGGGTTGGGGTGTGAGGAGAAGGGAGTCATATTGATTTTATGGGTGATACCATTTCAGTTTATATGTACGGGGGTTTCTAGGGAATTCATGTCCCCCTCTATGTTAGCAAATCAAATTGTTTTCATCATCTTGCAACAATCCATTTAGTGTTTGATAAATAGAATTATTAAAGAATCAGCTACAAAACGGTAAATAAATGTAAATGGACAGTTATTTTGAGTTTCTTCCAGACTGTCTATGGCCCACTGGGGAACAATTTAAGATCAAAACACAGGTTGTTGACACAACACAACTCTCATGGATTTGTAACTGGTTAAAAGATAGGAAATAAAGGGTAGGAATAAATGGTCAGTTTTCAGAATGGAGAGAGGTAAATAGTGGTGTCCCCCAGGGGTCTCTACTGGGACCAGTCCTATTCAACGTATTCTTAAATTATCTGGAAAAAGCGGCAAACAGTGAGGTGGCAGAATTTGCAGATGATACAAAACTACTGAAGATAGTTAAGTCCCAGGCAGACTACGAAGAGCTACAAAAGGATCTCTCACTACTGGGTGATTGGGCAACAAAATGGCAGATGAAATTCAATGTTGATAAATACAAAGTAATGCACATTGGAAAACATAATCCCAACTATATATATAAAACGATGAGGGTCTAAATTAGCTGTTACCACTCAAGAAAGAGATCTTGGAGTCATTGTGGATAGTTCTCTGAGTGGAGTGGATAGTTCTCCACTCAATGTGCAGCGGCAGTCAAAAAAGCGAACAGAATTCTGGGAATCATTAAGAAAGGGATAGATAAAAAGACAGAAAATATCATATTGCCTCTATATAAGTCCATGGTACGCCCACATCTTGAATACTGTGTGAAGATATGGTTGACCCATTTCAAAAAAGGTGTATTGAAATCGGAAAAGGTTCAGAAAAGGGCTACAAAAATGATTAGGGGTATGGAACGGCTGCTGAATGAGGAGAGATTAATAAGATTGGGACTTTTCAGCTTGGAAAAGAGAGACTAAGGGGGGATATGATTGAGGTCTATAAAATCATGACTGGTGTGGAGAAAGTAAATAAGGAAGTGTTATTTACTCCTTCTCATAACACAAGAACTAGGGGTCACCAAATGAAATTAATAAGCAGCAGGTTTAAAACAAATGAAAGGAAGTATTTCTTCACACAATGCACAGTCAACCTATGGAACTCTTTGCCAGAGGATGTTGTGAAGGCCAAGACTGTAACAGGGTTCAAAAAAGAACTAGATAAATTCATGGAGGATAGGTCCATCAATGGCTATTAGCCAGGATGGGCAGGGATGGGGTCCCTAGCCTCTGTTTGCCAGAAGCTGGGAATGGGCGACAGGGAATGGATCACTTGATGATTACCTGATCTGTTCATTCCCTCTGGGGCACCTGGCATTCGCCACTGTTGGAACACAGGATACTGAGATAGATGGACCTGTGGTCTGACCCAGTATGGCCGTTCTTATGTAACTCCATAATAACAAGTGTGTCTGTTCTGTGGAAGGATGGTTCCACCCCCCTGCTCCCACGATTTCTGGATATCAAATCATCTCTAGTACTAATGCCAAGCTACACATTCAAAAATGAACACCAAGGCTGAGATTTTCAAAGCTATCTAAGGGATACAGATGCCCAATTCACATTAAAATTCACCCAGATCCCTTTAGATGCCTTTGAAAAGCTCAATCTTAAACTGTGCTTACAAAATTACTTGTTTATCTCACACACCTGTTGCATCTTCTCATTAACTTAGATTATAAGCACTTTGGGGTAAGGGGTAATCTTTTCAGCATACTTGTACAGCACCTAGCATAATGGAATCCTTATCCCTGACTGATGATACTGTGATAGTAAAAATTAAATAAGCCTTTACACAGGAAATTTCTTGTTTTCTGCATGCAAATCTGGGTTTTGCATACAGAACATCTATCTAATATATTACTGTAGTATCTGAGCACCTCACCTAATGTACTAATCTTTGCAACACCCCTGTGAGGTAGAGTAGTACTATTATCTTGCAGCACAGAGAGAGTATAGTGCATATGTAAGCACCTAAGCATCAAGCATTTGACCATGGTTAAACAAGAAGTCGGAGGCGGGGGGGAATTAAAGCTCTGTTTCCCACATCCAAGGTTATAGCCCCTAACCAGTGGACCATCCTCTCTCTCATAGGTGAACATGTAAATATTACAGGTGAAAATTAGCCAATGGTTTTGAAAGTTTCACCTTTAAATCTCTGGATAACTGGAAATACCAGCTACTCAAATTCCAAAAAAGTAAATAAAACAAGTATTAATGAGTATTGAATAAATAGCATTCAATCAGATTCACAACTGATTCAATACTGCAAAAAATATTATTCAAATTAATGATCTGATAATGGCAAAGGAACAGTAATCCATGAATGCACTGGAGAAAACAAATTCATCAGCTGTATCAGGAAAAGCTGGATGGCAGGGGTGCTTTTAAAAACTAAAAATAGTTTTTAGGGGGTTTTGAGAGAGGAGCACCAGATACAGTAACTCCTCACTTAACGTTGTAGTTATGTTCTTGAAAAATGTGACTTTAAGCGAAGTGATGTTAAGCGAATCCAATTTCCCCATAAAAATTAATGTAAATAGGGTGGGGTTAGGTTCCAGGGAATTTTTTTTCACCAAACAAAAGACATTAGATACATATAAAGTATAATTTTTAAACAATTTTAAACAAACAATTTAATACTGTACTCAGCAATGATGATTGTGAAGCTTGGTTGAGGTAGTGGAGTCAGAGGGTGAAAGAGGGTGGATTATCCAGCTGCTCCTCTTGCTGTTCTTTCCACAGTGCCGGGGGATGTTCAACCCCAGGCTCTGGCCTAGGCCCACCCCCACTCCATCCCTTCCCCCAAGGCCCCACCCCCACCCTGCCTCTTCCCACCCCTGCTCCACCCCCACCCCACCTCTTCCTGCCCCTGATCCACCCCCTCCCCCTGAGCGCTGTGTTCTTGCTCCTCCCCCCAGAGCCTCCTGAATGCTGCAAAACAGCTGATTGCTGAGGGTGGGAGGTACGGGGAGGGAGGGAGAGGGGAGGCTGCGCACCTCCCACTGCAGCAATCAGCTGTTTTGTGGCATTCAGGAGGCTCTGGGGGGCAGAGGGGAGTTCCTGATCCACGGGGCCGCCGGTGGGTGGGAGGTGCTGGGGTGGTGGTGGTGGAGGGAAGCTGATAGTGGGGCTGCTGGCCCACCCTGATTCAAAACTCCCATGGCCAAACAACGTTGTAAGCAAGCATTGCACAACTTTAAATGAGTATGTTCTCTAATAGATCAGCGACATAACAACAAAACAACATTAACCGGGATGGCATTAAGTGAGGATTTACTATACATGCAGATCCAGCCCAAGCAACAGGAAACCTTGCTAATTTCAGTACAAAGCTAACTTGTTACTCCTTCAAACAGGTGAAAAAAGGAAATGTAATGGAACACTGAACAGTTCAGACCTTTCCAAGCCATGTGGATCTGGGGACCAGTGAAGTGCCCAGGTGCCATCTGACCTCCCTGAAACGCTAAATGAAGAGAAAGGGGACCATAAAAGCTCTTTAAGAGACATGATGCTATCCCTACATACTAAGGGAGACTCTCTGCCAACATTGATCTAAGGTAGAGTCATTTTCTGGGAAACTGCCAGCTTTAGTGCCAAGCATTTCCAGTGCTGAACAGCAATTAGACCATGTGATAAATGAAAGTGGGGGTAGCTCCCTTTTATGGACACCCAGCCAGCCAGTTAGCTATAAAATCCCTGTTAGTAGCTATTCTCTACTTGCTTTACTTGTAAAGGGTTAAAAAAGCCCATAGGTAAAAGGAAGGGCGTGGGCACCTCACCAAAAGAGCCAATGGGAGGGCTAGAACTTTTTAGAATTGGGAAAAAACCTTCCCTTTGTCTGTCTGTGGTTGTTCTCTCTGGAGAGGAGACACAGAGCAACAATGCTGTAAGCAGCTTGCGCCAGGTATGAAAAATCATCAAATCGTATCTAGAACTAATTATTTGAAACCCAGATATGTAAGTAGATCAGGAAATATCTAGGAAGATGTGATTAGGTTTAAAGACTAGGAGTGGCTGGCTCACTACAAAAAGTAATTTTCCCTCTGTTGACACTCACATCTTCTTGTCAACTGTTGGGAATGGGCAACGTCTACCCTGATTGAATTGGCCTCATTAGCACTACAAAGAGTAATTTTCCCTCTGTTGATATTCACCCCTTCTTGTCAACTGCTGAGAATAGGCCACTTCCACCTTGATTGCATTGGCCTTGTTAGCATTGACCCCCCACTTGGCAAGGCAACTCCCATCTTTTCATGTGCTGTAATATATATACTGCCTACTGTATTTTCCACTCCATGCATATGATGAAGTGGGTTTTAGCCCACGAAAGCTTATGCCCAAATAAATTTGTTAGTCTCTAAGGTGCCACAAGGACTCCTTGTTGTTTTTGCTGATACAGACTAACACGGCTACCTCTCTGAAATCTTTTATTTCTTTAAGTCTTGTGGACTCCTTTGTTCTAACCCCAGATGCTTTTGTTTGCTTGTAACCTTTAAGCTGGATCTCAAGAAAGTTATTTTAATGCTTAATCCTTATAAGTGGTTCTTTTTAAAATCTAGCAATAGTTTTTAGATGTATTTTCTTTCTTTTTATTTTTAATGAAATTTACCTTTTTTAAGAACAGGATTGGGTTTTTTGTGTCCTAAGAGGTTTGTGCATGTTGTTTAATTAGCTGGTGGCAACAGCTGATTTCCTTTGTTTTCTTTCTCAGCTCTTCCCCGGAGGGGGGAGGTGAAAGGGCTTGAGGGTACCCCACAGGGAGGAATTCCCAAGTGCGCCTTCCTGGGTTCAAAGGGGTTTTTTTGCATATGGGTGGTGGCAGCATCTACCTATCTAAGGTCAGAGAGAAGCTGTAACCTTGGGAGTTCAATACCAGCCTGGAGTGGCCAGTATTAATTTTTAGAATCTTCGCAGGCCCCCACCTTCTGCACTCAAAGTGCCAGAGTGGGGAATTAGCCTTGACAGACCATATGGAATCTGTACAGAAAGAAATAAAATAAAATAAAATAAAATAAACATAAAACTCACAAAATTACTTAACCAAAATAATCTTTGCCCCAAAGTACACTGAGAACACTGGAGAATCAAACAAGGAATTCTGCATGGTGCTGATTCTGAATCCCAGATCATGGGAAAACTCATCCTTAAACTCCTGAAACTGGACCCATGTATGTGGAAAAGAGGGAAAGGATCATCTTATATGAAAACCAAGATGAGGATAATAAAGGCAGTGCTATTATTATTATTCTATTTGACATATATGATAGGGAGAGAATTCTGAATGCAGCTAAAGCTACAGGGGAAAATATCTACAAAAGCCCTACGATATTTTTCCCTGACCTGAGTTCTCTCTTGTAGGCATGTTGGAAATAATTTAAACATCCTGACTGGGCAGATGAAGAAACGACGATATTATTTTAAATATATTATCAATTATCTATGAAAGAAAGTTTACTTAGGTTACAAGCTCTTTGGGGCAAGGTCCACATTTTCCTCTGTGTCTGGACAGCACCTAGCACAAGAGGTTCCAATTGGAGCTGTGTAGCAATGAGATTTTCCTTCCTATGACAAATTTCAAGATTTAGAATAAAAAATTGGTCTGAAGCAGAATGAAAAATCAAACATCTCCACATTTTTTGCAGGAAGGAAAAATGTTAAAAATTCCATTTAGGAAGAACTGAACAAGATTTTTTTCAGATTGCAATCATTTTGTCATGCAGGAATCTATGGAACTGGTTATTCCATGTAGCCAGATGCCTGCGGAGTCTGGGACACTTGCCTAGTGGCTGCCTGGCAGGAAATCAGGCAGCAAGGGGGGGCACCCTTCCTGGTTTCCGTTAAAAGTTTTGATGGCATTGATATATTAATTATTATTATTATTATTATTATTTGCATTACTATAGCAGCTAGGAGCCCTAATCATGGAGAGGGCCCCATTGTGCTAGGCACAGTACAGACACCGAACAAAAAGATGTCCCTGCCCCAAAGAGCATAAAATCTAGGTATCAGAGAAAAGACAACAGGTAGATAGGGACAGACAGATGCGGGAGTACAAGGGTTAGCATGATAGGCAGTGGCAACCATGCATCAGTGACCTAATCATTGTCAAGTGTTTTGAAGGCTACCTAGTAAAGGATAGTTTTAAGGAGGAACTGGAAGGAGGATACTGAGGTAGCTTTGCGAATGTTTATGGGGAAAAAAAAATTAGAAATTAATGGAGATATCCCATCTCCTAGAACTGGAAGGGACCTTGAAAGGTCATTGAGTCCAGCCCCCTGACTTCACTAGCAGGACCAAGTACTGATTTTGCCCCAGATCCCCCCCCCTCAAGGATTGAACTCACAACCCTGGGTTTAGCAGGCCAATGCTCAAACCACTGAGCTATCCCTCCCCCCTCAATCCCTCACACAATCTCCCAAGTGTGAGGGACAGCTGGGAGAAAGCATGAAGGCTCTTATTTGAAACTTTAACAAGTGGGCAATGGAGGCTGATGTCATGGGCTGAGCAGAAGCAGTCGATAATGAATGAGAGGTGATAGGTAGGGTAGGGACTCACAGTGAAGGGCCTTGAAAGTGAAGACAAGCAGCTTATGTTTGATATAATAGAGAAGAGGGAGCCAGAGGTGGGATCTAAAGAGAAGGGTGACATAGTCAAAGCAACAGTCTAGGTGAATGATCCTTGCAGTCTCATTCTGAGGGATATGAACAGGGCAAGACTGCATTTGTCAAGGTCAGAGAAAAGGATGCTGCAGTTATCGAGATGTGAGATGATGAGAGCTGTGCGGATAGATAGGAAAGGCGAAATCTTAGAGACGTTATGCAGAAAGAATCAGCAAGATTTAGACATAGCCTGGATGTGAGAACCTAGAGCAAGGTAGGGTGACCAGATGTCCCGATTTTATAGGGACAGTCCCGATTTCTGGGTCTTTTTCTTATATTACTCCCTATTACCGGCTCCTATTACCCCCCACCCCCCTGTCCCGATTTTTCACACTTGCTGTCTGGTCATCCTAGAGAGAGATCTTAGGTGAAGATGATGCCCAGGTTACAGGCCTGAGTGATAGGCAGTGACAAGTCACACTGCACACAGGGGAGAGTCGGAGGGGCATCGGGGTCCAGCTGCTCAATATTATGATGCACGTGCTTTGCTTCTTCTTCAACATCAGTCACTTTCTGAAAGACCTGCTTTTCAATCAGGTTTCTTGCTCATCAGAACACTGTTCTGTTGGAAAATTTTTGACCAGCTTCACTTCTATGATTGGGGCCCTTTAGACATGACCATAATTATCTAGTATAATAATTCTGCTAAAATCATGCTGGAAAAGAGCTTTACAACCCGTCAGTCTAGCTCCCTTGAATTCTCAGAAGAAGAAAACTAATAAGCTTATCTCATGACTTAACTCCTGCCTCAATCAAGAAATGTTTTGGTTTCTCATTTCTCCTATTTATCAGGTACCTTGCCCGCTCTGCTCTATGATCAGGTTTGCAGTGTATCCTGTACTGAAACGTTTTTCTCCATTTCCTTTTATAACTGGTTTAGCTGTGTGCCAATAGTGGAATACACATTGAAAATCAGCGGAATTTTTGTGGGGCCACTAGGTAGCAGGATGTATTGGATAGTTGAGTTTTGTTTAATATTTGAACCATTTCACAGAAGAAAAAATTGTGTTACATTCTTTTTTCTTTTTTTAGGGCAAAAATTTCTGTTAAATCTTACCAATGACTTAGTGATTCAAACCATGCTTAATTTTTGTGATTGTACTCTATTTCACTCTTGATCTTAATGTGATCGGTTATGTTCCTTTGCCTAAAAACAAATTTATAATATTAAAGAAAAATTGATATCTGTGCACATATTTCTCAACTTCTTGTCCTAAATATTTGAGTGGGGTTTTACCCCTAACGAGCTGCAGACATTTAGAGGGTTCATTTTCAAAGTCAAAGGCACAAAGGGCATTTAGGCACTTGATTCCCATTGGGAGTCAATGGAAGTTGAATGCCTAATTTCTGGTTTTGCCTTTGAAAATCTCACGGTTATTATTTGTTTTAATTTAATTATTTATAGGGTGTCCAACACTATAGCATCCTGGCTCTAAATGAAGTGCAATTCATTAGTCCAGACAGAAGATGAGAAAGGTGTGGATGTCTGAACACACACGGCAAGGCTGCAACATCTTACCATTGCTTACTACAGCTGAAGAAAAGCAGCGTAAGACATTGCTTCTACATGTGAATCCAAGAGCAGTTAGGGGTCCAGAAGGACCCCTGAGATTGCAAACCTCTGCCGAAAGGCAGTGGAAAATAATTGGCAATGGTGGAGGTGTGGTCTCCATTAAAGAATAGGTCACAACCCATCAGATGATCTGATGCCATCATCACCTCGGCTTCTCTGGATTAAGCCTCAGACTGCTCACTCTCATCCAAATTTCTGTCTCAGACAGGTGCTTGGAAAGCAAAGAAACTGCCCCCAAACTGCGCTGCCTGATTCGAATGAAAGAGAAAGAGAAATGTCAGCAAATGTACTGATGGCATTGTTGCTCAGAAAGTCTCACCAGTGGCCTCACATACACATTGAACTAGAGGGTGAAAAAATGGAACCCTGAGGGACCTCATGGAAGAGTGAGGGAGGAAGGGGGACATGAGAAATTACCCAACATGGCCCTCTCAGTGGAACACATGCTTCACACAGTACAGACATTACAAAAGAAATATCAGTGTTTCTGCCCTGTCACATTTTTAAATACAGCCTCTGGAGGGATAGCAGTTCTCTCTGACATTTGACACAGGCTGTTAATGTGAACACACAGATTTTCAGAGCTTGCATAACAAGCCTTAGGTACATGTGAGGTGAAACTAAGCGCACTAAATCCTACAAATCTGCCCTGGTAAAAATTTGCTCCAATGATGCAGTCAGGTGGGAAAATGAGCTGTTGAGTCTTGCCTGCTAAGATAGCTGGGCCAGATCCTCAGCTGGAATAAACTGGCATAGCTCCATCTGACCCTCAATGTCTAAAGAGAGACAGGAAAAAAGATACGACAATGAATACAAAAAAATTACACACATTTATATTGTGGTTCAGAAGATGCCCTTGATTAGTAGCTGATTACCAGGCAAGCTACAGGGAAAAGTAATTAAATGGAATGGAAGCCGTCCTCAATTTAAAGTCACAGGGGATGTAACTAAAATTTATTAGAAGCCACTGCTTCTAAATGAAGATCTACAGCATACACACTGTATGATCTATGTAGACATCCAAATCTATCTGATGATGGTGAGTCAACTACAGATGTTTCTCCATTTTTGTTATTTAGAAACACATACTTCTACTGAACCTCATTGTTAATAATGTTTTTATTGCATTAAAAGGTTCAAAAAACATAGTTCCTGATTTTAAAATGTTTGTATGAATGTGCTCTTTAGCATGACTGAGACTCGTAACTTAAATCTTACTTGCCAGATCTGTTTTCTAATCCACAGAGCATTTTTCATTTCTTTTTTAATTCCCTAAAGAATCTCTCTGCACCTAGACATGATTATCTTGTAGCCTGCAGCCAACTGATGGTGGCAGCAGATTGAAAGCATGGAAGTAAAAGATACAAAAATATTGAACAGTTCCATTTATTTCTTTCCACGGTGAATAGTCAAATTAATAAAACTACTATGGAAAAAGTATAAGAAGGTTGATTTTATTCCTTCTGTGTGTCAGGTTACTTAGAGATTGACTGATTATTTATATCACAATAAAAGGAGTTACTAGTCAGAATTAAGAATATGTCACAAAATGTAAATAGCAGAGATGAAAATGAAATATCCATTTCCTTGCCCCGATTCTACCATTTCAACCTTATCAGTATATTCTTTAAAAAATTTCTATATAGAGAGAAATGTTTCAAATTATCTGTTTTGGTTACAATGAAATGACTCATTAGTTCAACACGCTCTGTCTAGCTAGTATGTGCTTCTTTTTGTCATCCTTCAAATCAGCGTTGGCACCCGAAAAGGTATTTTCATGGGCTTTCCTTTTAAAGAAATGTTTATTAACTAAGCAAATACAGAAAAATCCACTGAAATGCCTCAGACAACAATAAACTGATATTACACTTACTCTGAACTATTCCTTACAAATCCCATATGCAAAAAATCCCTTTGGCAGTACAAATATCTGGTAGTACAGAAAAGAATGTGATTTCACACATCCTTTTGTATTCAAGGTTACCCAAAACACTTTACAAGCATTGAGCTTCAGGACTCCACACATGGATTCTAGAAGCTTAGTTCCCGAATACAAGCCTCAAGGGGCACAGAAATGCTTGTGGAATAAGCAATGTGGTGTGAGAGACATTAAGCACTGGTGCCATGGAAGAAACCCATTTGCTCAGCATTATCCACCAAGGCAAGGAAAATATCTGCTACCAAGATTCCCCTCTCACCACAGGAACCAACTTTCTCATTTCCCTGGGGATGCTTGAGCCTCGCTGTGCCCCAGGCCCCACCCCATTCCACCCCTGCCCCACGTGTCTGTGGTCAGTCACCGGGGGGTGGGGCAGAGGGCTCCACGCGCTGCCCTCGCCTGCAGGCACTGCCCCCCACAGTTCCCATTGGCCGGGAATGGGGAACCGTTGCCAATGGGAGCTTCGGGGGAGGTACCTGCAGGTGAGAGCAGCGCGCAGAGCCCTCTGCCCCCCCCCCCAGGGGCCGCAGGGACGTGGTGCCAGCCGCTTCCGGGAGCGGCGTGGGGCCAGGGCAGGCAGGGAGCCTGCTTTAGCCCCGCTGTGCACTGCTGCCACCCCGGAGCCATTCAAGGTAAGTGGCGCCAGGCTGGAGCCTGCACCCCGAACCCCTCCTGCACCGCGCATCCCAACGCCCTGCCCTGAGCCCCCTCCTACACCCTGTCCCCCTCCTGCACCCCAACCCCCTGCCCTGAGCCCCCTCCTGCACTCCACACCTCCTCCTGCTCCCCAACCCCTTGCCTTGAGCCCCTTCCTGCACACTGCACCCCATCCCACACCACGCACTCCCTTCTGCACTCCAACCTCCTGCCCCAGCCCCACATTCATGGCCCTGCATGCAATTTCCCCACCCAGATGTGGCCCTCGGGCCAAAAAGTTTGCCTACCCCTGACCTAGATAGATGGTAATGAGCTAAAGCATAAGGTCCATATATGGCTGCGACCTTTAACATAGAGGATGCATTAAAACAGGTTGGCATAGGAGGTTTCCTAAGTTCATAGCCTTTTAAACTTAACACCACAACTTAGAAAGAACCGAAATAACCAGTTAGGACAGAAATAACAAATGTGATACCTAATCACAAGAGGCCATGGTAACAAATTGATGTATATGATAATAAGTTGAGATCATTGATAGGAAAAAGACACTCCAACATTGGTAAGGTGAGGAAATAGAAATAAGGAAAAGGGGGGAAATCCTCTACTGAATATGCATCAAACATAGTGGTGTCAGCGTAACATATTATAAAAGTACCATCTCAGCCTAGGGGCAGTAGGAGAGATGTAGTCCTTGGGCGGTGCCAGAATAATGACCAATAGTGATGATGGGGAAGGTGATGAGGAAGATGATGGCTAATATTTCAGGCTGTTCTACAGGAGATGGTGTGAGTATATGGGTGTGAAGATGTACATTCTGTAGTATCTCTGTCTATCTAAGTTGGGTGTTTGTAACTGTGCTAAATGTACTAATAAGCTGTATTTGTAAATATAAAAGAGTTCCTATAGTATAAGTGTTGCAACTGTGTACATCAGGGTTCCCAACTATATAATAATTTGAATAATACTGGGCCTGATCTTGGGGCAAGAACCTGGCAACCCTCAAAGTGATAACTGGGGATTCTTAAGTAACCAATATAATTAATATATAATCTAAAAGTCAGGCAACATGCCTGCCGCTGAACAGTGGATCCGCGGCAGGCGGGAGGCCCTGGGAGGGAGGGGAGAAGCTGAACGCCCAGGCCCACTGGTGGGTGCTGAGTACCCCCTTTTTTTTTTCTCATGGGTGCTCCAGCCCCAGAGCACCTACCCCTCTCATTACCTCCAGAGAGGAGGAGAAGGAAGCCCCCCTTCCTCTCCCATGGAGCAAGAAGTTGGTAAGTGTGGAGAAGGGGCACAGGAAGGAGAAATACATCTCCATCCTAGCAACAGGAGGGATGTAGGAATGGAGTGAGAAAGAGGAAATAGAAAGGTTACTTATCAGCAACGGTGGCCCTTCAGGTATGTCAGCTCTGCAGGTTTACATTCTGACATGAACATGTGCACATGGCACTGCTGGCCCACAACTTTCTGGGAAGCTGTGGCCATTCAGGATGATCCAAACGCCAGATGAAGAGACACTAAGTTTGGATGGAGACAGTGAGTCTTGGGGCTATTGATAACAGCCCTATGACTTCTATAACAGTGTAGGAGGTCTGAATACCAATCTGACATGCCAGAGGGGGTTCTGCAAGATAGTAATCTGATAGTGTTTAATACCATTTTGCAAGGCACAAAGTATTGGAGAATCAGACCTTAAGGTTTTCTCATTCCTTAGTCAAGAAAACTCCATTGTGACTTCAATAAGAGCTGAAGGTGCTTAGCACCTAATACAAGGTTGGACTCAGAGTCTGGATATGCAGATGAATTTCTGGGTTCTCAGAAAAACACTTTATGATTCTTTTGAAGCTCATCCACCCATCATCACTTATATTTAAGAAGTCTGATAGAATTTTGCTCAAGAAAAATGAATAATTGTTACACTTCAAAAAGAATTACCTTGGTTATTGCATTGTTACATGTATGACCATGGAAAATAACAGTTACAACATATGAGCATTTTGGACAACTTCAGATACTAGGAAAACACCTCACTCACCCCTAATATCGCAACGTATAGTTCTGTTAAACACTGTCAAAGACTTGGTAGAAATAATTAAGATATAGGTCACACCTCTTTGCTTAACACAGTCTGTTCTTTCTAATACACTGTCACTTTGCCATAGATAATGAATACTGTTATTATTCTGATGCTTTCTTCAAACACATTTTTAGCAGCTTATAGGGGTTTTACAGTTATAGTTTTTCCTCTGTAAATCACTCTAGTTATTGTGTTGCATATCCTGGTCTTGATCAATCTTTTATAGAAAGAGAGGGGAATGGGAAAACCATTATAGGCTTCTATACAGAAGAATTTTGTGATGCGGTGAAATCATGCAGCACTTTGTTACATGGGTTTGACATAAGTTTAGGCCACTCAAATATGTTGTATTTTCTTCCTCACATAGCAGTCTCTGTCTAAGGCAACTGGTTTCACTTTTGAAAGCTGCAACTCATTTCCTCCATTCACTATTGCCTCAATTTTCATCATGTCTCAGGAGGGTAGAGAGGTGTGTGTACGGGTGTTGGGAAGTCAGTGAATTATACTGAGGTCATTAAACACAGCTGGAAATCCCTGAATACACTGGGCTCCCACTGACTCAGGTTGTTTTTCTATCAGTCCTTAATATACTATTGTTTCACCACATTTTGGATTAACGAGATGGAAACCAATTCACCACAGCTTACAAGTACAGTATTGTTTAATGCATATTTGATATTCCTCTAATGAATACAACACAGCTTCAAGACCATTGTGTTCCTGGGCTCAATTTAAATCAGAGGCAATATACGGTATGTACATCATAAAAACCTGAATCTCTTTGCAATGAAAAATATGCACTCGATCTTTGAGTGCTGACAAAAATCTCCTAATTACTGAGGCACATGAGGCATGAAACATTGTCAAATGTCGAATGTCCAAAATATAGCGCCATTGAATATTTCATCTTGCTGCAAAGGGTTTGAACTTTAAATCAAGGTCTACCTGCTTGCGTATTAGTTATAAAAAGAACCTCCAACAAAGACTCTAGCAGATAGATAACCTAGCGGAATACATTTTAAAAAAAGCAAGCAAACTGTGATGCTGGCATTCCATTAAAAATTGATAAAATCTACAAATCTAGATACAACTATGAGTGCATCCAGATACTACAATGATGTTATTCCTTGACTTTAGCAAAGCTTTTGATATGGTCTCCCACAGTATTCTTGCTGCCAAGTTAAAGAAGTATGGGCTGGATGAATGGACTGTAAGGTGGATAGAAAGCTGGCTAGATTGTCGGGCTCAACGGGTAGTGATCAATGGCTCCACGTCTAGTTGGCAGCCAGTTTCAAGCGGAGTGCCCCAAGGGTCGGTCCTGGGGCCGGTTTTGTTTAATATCTTTATTAATGATCTGGAGGATGGTGTGGACTGCACTCTCAGCAAGTTTGCCGATGACACTAAACTAGGAGGCGTGGTAGATCCACTAGAGGGTAGGGATCGGATACAGAGGGACCTAGACAAATTAGAGGATTGGGCCAAAAGAAACCTGATGAGGTTCAACAAGGACAAGTGCAGAGTCCTGCACCTAGGACGGAAGAATCCCATGCACAGCTACAGACTAGGGACCGAATGGCTAGGTAGCAGTTCTGCAGAAAAGGACCTAGGGGTCACAGTGGACGAGAAGCTGGATATGAGTCAACAGTGTGCTCTTGTTGCCAAGAAGGCTAACGGCATTTTGGGCTGTATAAGTAGGGGCATTGCCAGCAGATCGAGGGACGTGATCGTTCCCATTTATTTGACATTGGTGAGGCCTCATCTGGAGTACTGTGTCCAATTTTGGGCCCCACACTACAAGAAGGATGTGGAAAAATTGGAAAGAGTCTAGCGGAGGGCAACAAAAATGATTAGGGGTCTGGAGCACATGACTTATGAGGAGAGGCTGAGGGAACTGGGATTGTTTAGTCTCCAGAAGAGAAGAATGAGGGGGGATTTGATAGCAGCCTTCAACTACCTGAAGGGGGTTTCCAAAGAGGATGGAACTTGGCTGTTCTCAATGGTGGCAGATGACAGAACAAGGAGCAATGGTCTCAAGTTGCAGTGGGGGATGTCTAGGTTGGATATTAGGAAACACTATTTCACTAGGAGAGTGGTGAAGCACTGGAATGCATTACCTAGGGAGGTGATGGAGTCTCCTTCCTTGGAGGTTTTTAAGGCCCGGCTTGACAAAGCCCTGGCTGGGATGATTTAGTTGGGAATTGGTCCTGCTTTGAGCAGGGGGTTGGACTAGATGACCTCCTGAGGTCCCTTCCAACCCTGATATTCTATGATTCTATGATTATATTGACCCTTTTGCTTCTTTTATTGCTGATGGAATTGTTTTGTCTATTTTATTCCTGCAACATTCTCTATCCAGGGAGACCCTTTGTGCTCCACTGCTCTGGAACTCATGCTGACTATAGAAATGCCACTTTCTGAAGCAGTTCAAAGAATAGCTGGGGGTTTGAGCAATAAAGAGCCAATCTTGAAGTTGCTGAGAGCCCTCAACCTTTCTCTTCCCCTTCTACCTCCTGACCATAGTGAGAGTTGTGGGTATTCTGCATCTCCGAGGATGTGCAGGATTGGAGCCTGACAGACAAAAAGGGTAAGAATAAAAGGCTGGTGTCAGCAGAAAACAAAACAACTTGTCTAAAGACAGTGAGAGCACACAACCTTGGAGACTGAAAAAAATGTCCTCAAAGAGTGGAGAATCTCTTTGTTGGATATTAACCCATCTGCAGTGAAACTCAGGGGAACACAGAATACAATTATTATTCACCCTGATCTAATTCATGAATAATTAAAGCAACTGTGCTCTGACATTTAAAACGAAAAACCTCTACCAAAGAGGACTAAACACCACTATTTTTACCTCTCATTTATAAAACAGTCACATAAATGTTTAATAGTTCATTTTAAAAATTGAGAACTTTCTTTAAAAATATTTTCAAGGAAAATACACTAACCCTCCCAATGTTCTTATATTTCAAGGATCTACTATGTGGTCTTTCTCTGGAGCGCTTGTTGTTTTCTTTAAAAGAGTTTTTTTTTTACCATTAAAAGATAATTAAGATAAGTTTGTGACTCTCGGAGTAATATAAATTAAATTAGAGAATAACCCACTACAAAACATGGCATGAATTTAACTATAAAGGAGCATGTTTGATACCACTTTAACATTTTTATTGGATTAGCTCAAAACATTGCAACTCAAAGGATCAAAACATAATGACAAGAGATGCTTGAGTCCTCAACAAAAGCAAAACTAAGGGTATGTCTACACTACGAGAGTAGTTCGATTTTAGTTAAATCGAATATGTGCAATCGATATTAGAAAGTCGAACGTGTGTGTCTACACTAAGGACAGTAATTCGACTTTGTCAGTCCACACTACCAGGGAAAGCGTCGACATTGGAAGCAGTGCACTGTGGGCAGCTATCCCACAGTTCCCGCAGTCCCCGCTGCCCATTGGAATTCTGGGTCGAGCCCCCAATGCCTTCTGGGTAAAAAAATGTGGCGAGGGTGCTTTTGGGTAACTGTTGTCATCCGTCAGTCACTACCGCCCTGCCTCCCTCCCTGAAAGCGCCGGCGGGAAATCAGTTCGCGCACTTTTTGATCAGTGACAGCGCGGACGCCACAGCACTGCGATCATGGATCCCGCTGCGACCATCGCTGCAGTTGTGGCCGTTCTCAACGCCTCGCACCTTATCATACACCTTTCCCACAGGCAGATGCAGAGAAATCAGGCGAGGAGGCTACGGCACCGCCGTGAGGGCCTGAAGTCGGAGAGTAGCACAGAGCTGTCAGAAACCACGAGCCCCAGCGCCCAGGACATCACGGTGGCAATGGGGCATGTGGATTTTGTTGAACGGCGATTCTGGGCCCGGGAAACAAGCACGGACTGGTGGGACCGCATAGTGCTTCAGGTCTGGGATGAATCCCAGTGGCTGCGAAACTTTCGCATGCGGAAGGGGACTTTCCTGGAACTTTGTGACTTGCTGTCCCCTGCCCTGAAGCGCAAGGACACCCGCATGCGAGCAGCCCTGACTGTCCAGAAGCGAGTGGCCATAGCCCTCTGGAAGCTTGCAACGCCGGACAGCTACCGGTCAGTCGCGAACCACTTTGGCGTGGGCAAATCTACCGTGGGGGTTGTTGTCCTGCAAGTAGCCAAGGCAATCGTCAAGGTACTGCTGTCAAAGGTAGTGACCCTGGGAAACGCGCAGGCCATCATAGATGGCTTTGCCGCGATGGGATTCCCAAACTGCGGTGGGGCTATCGATGGGACTCACATCCCTATCCTGGGACCGGGCCACCAGGCCAGCCAGTACATCAATAGAAAGGGCTACTTTTCAATGGTGCTGCAAGCACTGGTGGACCATCGGGGACGGTTTACAAACATCTACGTCGGATGGCCGGGCAAGGTTCATGACGCTCGCGTGTTCAGGAACTCTGGTCTGTTTAGACGGCTGCAGGAAGGTATTTACTTCCCGGACCACAAGATAACTGTTGGGGATGTGGAGATGCCTACAGTGATCCTCGGGGACCCAGCCTACCCGCTAATGCCCTGGCTCATTAAGCCCTATACTGGCGCCCTGGACACAGAAAAAGAACTGTTCAACTACCGGCTGAGCAAGTGCAGAATGGTGGTGGAGTGTGCTTTTGGCCGTCTCAAGGGGAGATGGAGAAGCTTACTCACTCGCTGTGATCTCAGCGAAACCAATATCCCCATCGTTATTGCAGCTTGCTGTGTGCTCCACAATCTGTGTGAGAGCAAGGGGGAGACCTTTATGGCGGGGTGGGAGGTTGAGGCAAATAGCCTGGCTGCTGATTACGCCCAGCCAGACAGCCGGGCGATTAGAAGAGCCCAGCGGGACGCGCTGTGCATCCGGGAGGCTTTGAAAGCCAGTTTCAAGGCTGAGCAGGGTACCCAGTGACTTTTAAGTTTGTGGACACAGAGGCAGAACTTGCCCCCGTTTCTTTACCCAGTTGCCATCGACTATCCTCTCCACTTACATACCCCCTTCACCCCCTTCCCAAAAAATAAAATCTGTTCTGTTTTGTTAATGGACACCGTTGTCTTTATTACTGTTTTCGCGGGAATGTTTTAAACCTGGGACGCAGACTGTGGCGGGGGGCGGGTTTAGGGTTGTGATGCAAATGATGCTTCTAAACTCCAGGAATGACAGGCTCCGCGGTGGTGGACTGGTTGTTTCAACGGAGCCTGCCAGCCCTCCTGGCCGGGACTGCGTGTATGTGTCGGCTATGTGACTGTCTTGCAGGGGGAGGAGGGTTACAGATCCCCTGCTGCGCGGCTCTGTGATGCAGGGTAAGGACCGCTGCATAAGATCTGTAACTGCCCTCCCCCGCCACCAAGTCACAGAGCAACACCACCGCCCCCACCACACAAAACATGAAAACCACCTCCCAGACTGACCAGGATAACTAGTCACTGCACTGTATATGTGCCCTGCTGCTGCACCTGCCCCCTGCTAAAGGTGACTGTCCTGTCCAATGACCAAGCCCCTTCCCCCCCCTTCAGACAGACTCCCCTCCAAAAGAAGAGGATGGAAACAGAAATGAACAGAAACGTATTCTTTATTAACAACCGCACATGGAATGGGGGGGTGAAACTTGGACGGGGTCTTGTGTGAGGCGGGTAGGAAAGGACTTTTCAAATTTTGGGGAATGAGAGCCTTCTAGTGCTAGAGCAGTCCGCAGGGGTGGAGTGAAATTTTTCACGGCCCCTTCCACCCCTCCGTGTTTGGACTTTGGGTGAGGGGGGTATGGGACTTGGTGGCGGGGCAGGGCAGTTACAGAGAGACTGCAGCGGGGCTCTCTCCTCCTGCCTCCGGTCCTGCAGAACATCCACAAGGCGGCGGAGCGTGTCCATTTGCTCCCTCATTAGTCCAAGCAGCGTTTGAGTAGCCTGCCTGTCCTCCTGTCGCCACCTCTCCTCCCGTTCCATGTTTGCCCGGTGCATTTGGGACAAGTTCTCCCTCCACTGTGTCTGCTGGGCTGCCTGTGCTCAGGAGCATCCCATTAGTTCTGCAAACATGTCTTCCCGTGTCCTCTTCTTCCTCCTCCTAATGTGCGCTAGCCTCTGGGCAGATGTGGCTGTGGGAATTGGAAAAAGGGAGTGAATTCCTGAGACAGAGCAATGTATCTGTGAACAGAGAACATAGTCTTTCTCTGTGAACAAGACCATGCAGAGCACCTATCACACGCGCACTGAGGACTAGGTCGAATTTTCGGCCCTCGCCTACAGTGCCTGCGGTCTTGCTGTGGCGAGCTGAGGAGCAGGGCTGGACACCGGACTTTGTCTAGCTGGCAAACATGGTAAGCCGTAGACTTGTGGCCGCTTAAAACTTTAAGAGTGGCACTGGCCTCCTTTCACATAGAAAGCAATGCGAGTCTCTGCTGGCAGCAATCCTGCAAGCATGAACTCTGCCCCTGTCCCACCCCCTCGCGGCTGTAAACCGCGTGGCTGTAAACCGGCGGTTGCAGTTCTATAAAGGGACGGGCAAGCAGTCCCAATACTAACTTTCCCCTACCTAATTCACAGCAGGGAGTCATGCCAGACATCACCCTCCTGAAGGTCTCCGAGAGCCAGAAGGAGAAGATGCTCCGTGACAGCCTGCAGAAACCGGGGCCATTTGCTGCACTGCTGTGCAAGGCCATGATCCCGGAGTACCTGCTGGCGTTGTGGCAGGGAAACGTGTCCTACCACGGGGGGCCTAATAAGCTCTCCCTGCCCAGGAACCTGCTGATGAGGCTGGAAAAACACCTGCAGGAGGTGTATGAGGAGTTCTCCCCGGAGGATGTCGCCTCTATCCCCGGCTACATTGACCAGTTCTTGGCTTAGGTGCCCTTGGAGGGACAAATGACTGCAGGGTTTTGGGCACTATAATCATGAAGCGGACATTGTGCAATTTTTTGAAAATGGTTCGGACTATATATTGAGGCGCCCAAAGACAGACTAATCATGATACACTTTGCACTGATTCCCCTTTTGTTTGACTTTCCTGTTTACATGTTTTGAAGCACTTTACCCACTGTTCATATTTTCAATCTTCCTGTTTTGTTGCAAATAAATGTTTACATGTTTTAAAGCACTTTAGATACTGTTAATATTTTAAATACGCCAGTTATGTTGTAAATAAATGTTTAGATATTTGAAACACTTACTGCTTGATCCTTCCCCTGAATCTGTGTCTGGGGTAACGGCTGGGGAGGGTTGGTAGGGGATCTCTGTCAGGGTGATGAAGAGCTCCTGGCTGTCGGGCAAATCAGCGTTGTAAGTGCTGTCTACTGCCTCGTCCTCCTCATCTCCTTCCTCCTCTTCCCCGTCCGCTGAGGAACCGGCCGCGGACAATATCCCATCCTCAGAGTCCACGGTCAGGGGTGGGGTGGTGGTGGCGGCCGCACCTAGGATGGAATGCAGTGCCTCGTAGAAACGGGATGTGTGGGGCTGGGATCCAGAGCGTCCGTTTGCCTCTTTGGTCTTCTGGTAGCCTTGTCTCAGCTCCTTGATTTTCACGCGGCACTGCGTTGCATCCCGGCTGTAGCCTCTCTCTGCCATGGCTTTAGAGATCTTCTCATAGGTCTTTGCATTCCGTCTTTTGGAGCGCAGCTCGGAAAGCACGGACTCATCTCCCCACACAGCGATGAGATCCAAGACTTCCCGATCCGTCCATGCTGGGGCCCTCTTTCTATTGGATTGCACGGCCATCTCTGCTGGAGAGCTCTGCATCGTTGCCACTGCTGACACTGCTGCTGAGCTCGCCACGGTGTCCAAACAGAAACTGCGCTTCAAACTGCCCAGACAGGAAAAGGAATTCAAATTTTCCCGGGGTGTGGCTGGTCAGAGCATCCGAGCTCGGACTGCTGTCCAGAGCGTCAACAGAGTGGTGCACTGTGGGATAGCTCCCGGAGCTATTAGCGTCGATTTCCATCCACACCTAGCCTAATTCGACATGGCCATGTCGAATTTAGCGCTACTCCTCTCGTTGGGGAGGATTACAGAAATCGATTTAAAGAGAGCTCTATGTCGAACTAAATGGCTTCCTGGTGTGGACGGGTGCAGGGTTAATTCGATATAACGGCGCTAAATTCGACATAAAAGCCTAGTGTAGACCAGGCCTAAAAGTGGTTCCTACTGACCTTAAAGGGACACTGCCAGATAATTGACATGGAATGTTTACTGTAGGTTTCGTAAATGACAGGTTTTCACAAAGCCTAATATCAATAGAAATGTTTTGAAAATTACAGTGAAAACCATTGTTTGCACAGATGGGATTGAGCGAATGAGCACAGAAGGAGACTTCCAAAGTTCACATACCAGGTTTCAGTTCAGTCCATTATAGAGACAAGGGGCAGTCATGAAATTCACATTGGAATCAGAACTTCCCAAAATTGGGTGTGTTCCAATTAGGGTGACCAGATGTCCCGATTTTATAGGGACAGTCCCGATTTTGGGGACTTTTTCTTATATAGGCACCTATTACCCCCACCCCCATCCCGATTTTTCACACTTGCTGTCTGGTCACCCTAGTTCCGATCATGGGACTTGGTTCAGCCCTGAGCTAGTCTTTAGTTTGGATTTAAACATTCTCCAGCAGTGTTTGAAACCCAGCCATTACTCCTTCATGTACAGGCACGGGAATTAGAAAATGAACAGATTAGAATGTCACTGGCACAGGAAAGAGAAACTGATTCATCTGGTTTAGTTGTCCAAGCAGAGTGAAATGATAAAGTAAAGCTGCAGAAGGGATGAGAAAGCTGTGTTAGCTGATCGGTGACAATACACTCAGAGACGTACAGAATGGAGACTGAGAGATGGCCCTTGCCCCACAGAACTCGTATTCTAAATAGTCTTTCTCTCTCCCCCACACACATTCTGCACAATGTGGGGAGGATGGTCTGGTGATCTGGGCATTAATCAAGCACTCAGGAGATCTGGATTCAGTTCCCTGTACTGCCACAGAGCTCCTATGCAACTTCAGGCAGGTCACCTAATTTCTCTGTGTCCTAGTTCCCCAGCTGTAAAATAGGATAGTAGCACTTCCCTACCTCACATGGGCATTGTGAAGATAAATATATTAAAGATTGTGAGGTGTTGAAGACAATGGTAATGGGGACCACATAAGTACCTTTGCCTTCTGCGTGCCACTCCCTTCCTCTCTTGTTATTGTTACTGTCCTTTTTATGCTGCTAAATAACTTTAATGACAAATGATGTTCTTTTAGCTCCATCAGCCGCTATGATCCTCAGTGTCATTTTCCGAGGCCCAGCTGTCCAAAATCATCCTGTCTCATCTGTTAATGAAATGTTGAAAACAACTAGCGAAAAATATTCCGAACAGTAGCTGCTATAAAAATGTGGTGGCTGTTTTTAGAATATTAGCTATCCCAGATCTTTCTTAGATTGTAAATACTTTGAGGCAGGGACCAGGTCTTCAAGTATGTTTGAAAAGTGCCTGGCACAATGGGCCCACAAGCCTTACTAGGATCTTTGGTACTAGCATAATACAAACACTAAATAATAATAGTTCTCCAAAAAATGACAAAAGCCTTTATGGCATATTCTGGGCTTTACTGCTGCTCTAGTGGAAAAAGGCAACTTTTTAAGGACTCATTCTTATTCTTGGATACTTGAGTTCACGCAGCCGCTTAATTTACAAACTGGCACTGTGCTTGTGCGTCTAGAAGCAGTATCTTGGCCTTTAGAAAGCACAAGAGTTGTGGTGATCAGTCTATGGGCTGGGAATTTCATCGTACTCCTGATACTGCCACTCACTAGGGGTATGATCCTGTAGAAACTTTCTACTTCCAAATAGCTTACTATTGTGAGTAATCTCATTGAAGTAGTAGCACTATGCTCAGTAACAAGCATTGGCAACACCTTGCTCTTGGACAAATCACTGTTAACCTCTGCCATGAATCTCAATGGTGCAGGAACAGCAAATCCAGTGGTGTAAATCCAATGAAGTTAAACCAGAGATGAATCTGGCCCTCTGTGTCTGAGTTTCCCCATTTCTAAAATGGTGTATTAAATACATAACTACCTCACAAAGATATGGTAAACTTAGTTAAATAAAGTTTTGAAGCTCTTTGAGATCCTCAGATGTTATTGATAATAGTAAACTAAAGGTGCTACTACTGTACCAAGTCCAAGAAAGAAAACATCCCCTTTTTCTGTTTTACTGCAAAAAAGCTTAGATGTTCTTCTCAGTTCATTCATGTAAATTCATGGGCATTTGGCCTGACAACTTGAACAACAAATTAATGCCAGATGCAAGTGAAGATGCCAGAGATCTAATTTTCTAGAAACTAAAATGAGGTTTTATTGAATGACAGACAGACCCTTAACTAGGGTGACTCTGATATAGTGAGAAAAATGCTCAAATAGGAATCTTCCCGGGCAGAATGTCAGTTAATCATGTCTGAGAATGAAAGTATTAATCAAGAATGAGTCAGCAGCCAACTAGCATCAAGAATGCAGTTACTTAACCTGTGGTGAATAGGTTATCTCCCACTTACTTGACATCCTTAATTGGATAGGAATATTCTTTAATACACTTTAATACACTTAATGCATCAGCAGAGCCCCAGATTCTGTGCTATTAATATTGTTTGATTAAAAATAGTCATAATTAGTAGATTTGCAGCTTATGAAGTAATAATAATAAAAACCCAATAAGCCTCAATGTCATATTGAAAGATTGGGTCTGCAGTGCACTATGGGAGTTGTATTCTTCCCAAGCCCCGTTACATAACTGTGTCATAAAGATAACATTGTTCAGTGGATACACACATATTTTAATCACTCCTTCACACAGAATTGTCATTTCTGCTCCATGGCAAACAGCTCTCCGTTTATTATACTTTCACTATCTTTATACCAAAATGCTGTTAATGTGCATCTGTTAAAATAGTTCCATAACTACCACTAATTACAATCATGACACTGACATACTGAAGATTCAGATTTTTCTTTATATAATGCTACAAAATATGTATGGCAAAGATGTTACAAACAATATTTACACCCATTTTGGGGCTGCAGAGGAAGATTGGGGCTGGATTATGAAACAAAGAGAACAAAACTATTTCCAGATTCACTCTGGCTTCAGTCCTGCAGTTCTTGTGCAGAAACCCTCCAAAGGACCAGACATTGCAACAGTAGCAACCAGAACTGCTGCACCAGTGGGGGAGATAGAGAGTGGTCCAGTTGGGACCAACCGACAGTAGAGAGACTCACTAGAAGAATAAAGTCCCAAGAAGGCTTCTCACCCTTCAGACATGTTGGCTGGGAAATGAAGAACTTGTCACCAGGGGCAGGGCCAGAAACTGCACCAACAGTATCTAGAGCTTCTGCACCTGAAGAAGAGCAATTAAGCCACTGGACCCATGACACTGGTCAAATCTAAGATTTTCTTGATCAATTCTTCTGGATACTTGTGATGACCCCCTCACATGGCCACCTCCTTCCTCAGGTTGTATGAAGGCCAAATAGACCCTGTGCACTGATACCATCATGGCCTGATCTCCCACACCCTTTATGCACACATCCAGCACCATGTGGGGCAGGAACCCCCTTCTTCCTACCACTTGTGAACTGGCTTTGCTAGAGACATTACCAGCAGTCTGATCAGCAAGCACCTCTATAGAGGTTGGGAGAGGTTGGGAGAGGAGCTGAAGTTTTGCAGGATAGAGGTGAAGGATAGGAGTTCATTAAGAGAGGAAAGATGGAGGGAACAAACAATGAGAGCAGATGGAGTGGGCTGGATGCTGAGAGAGAGGTGGGTGGCGCATTGGATAGTGATGGAGCCCATTGGGTAGTGGATGGAGAAGATGGCACTTTGCTCTGGAAGGGGATTTTAGTGGTTTAGGAATGAACTCTCTCTCTCTGTGGAAAATATTTTGGAAGAACTGTGCATAACAACCAAGCAAACATTTGGACTTATTTTTATAATCTTTATCTTTGCATCCTCCTATTGCTTGTCAATTCCCCTGTGTCAGTCTACCATTCATAGAGATGGTTGGAAAATGACAATTGTTTTTCATATGAAATGTAGGAAAAAAATCAGTTTTTTCAAACTTTCTGTTAAAAAATAAAATTAATTTGGTTTTCATTTTTTCATAAAAACAAAAGAAAACAAAAACCCAGAAAATTTCACCAATTTTTTTGGCCAAAACACCAATTTTCAATGAAAAAAATTGTTTTAAATAAAATGTTTCAACTAGCTCTAGTCCTTGGATAGTAAATTCTTTGTGGGGAGGGACATGTCTATCTAATACTGATGAAGGCACTCCCATATGATAATAATAAATCACATTACAGGGTAAGCGACTGCATTCAGTGAAGGCAAGTGGAGTTTGTGGTAAAAAAATCAAGTTTGGGTCCTCTATATGTTATGAGCAAATGACAAGTTCAAGACACTAACAGTGCTAATGAATACACAGCTAATTTGAATGGTGAAAATGCATCTAGCAAGTGGTGAGAAATGCAGCTTGCTAGTAATGTTCTGCTTTTGGTCAGATTTGTACATGCTCACAATGATCCAAGCCCTCACCCAACCTCAACAGGCTTTAGTCCTGCAATGTCCTGCAAAGTGTAGTACCTAGGAATCAAACTACCAACAGTAAAAACAGAATTTAAAATGACTTCAGCTGTTTCACAACTGAGCAGCCCAGCTGCTTAGCAACAGAGCCTGAAGAAAGCATATCGTTCTGGCACTGTGCTCTTTAAACTGACTCCCCACTGAATG
Organism: Terrapene triunguis; assembly: GCF_002925995.2. Taxonomy (NCBI): domain Eukaryota; kingdom Metazoa; phylum Chordata; order Testudines; family Emydidae; genus Terrapene; species Terrapene triunguis. Next base: position 19,755,232 of record NW_020664439.1, read on the forward strand.
CCAAGTGAAGTTCAGGTTTTGGTCCTACTCTTTAAAATCCTCCATGGAACTGGTGTGAGGTATACATGATCATGTCACCTCACACTAGCTACACATGCTGCAATCTTGGAAGTGCCAGTCACATAAGGGAGACTCAAGAGAGGGGAATCTGGAACTCACGAGAGAGACAAGGAGGATGAGGTAGCTAGTATCTTTTATTGGACCAACTTCTGTTGGTGAGAGAAACAAGGTTTTGAACTTACACAGAGCTCTTCTTTGGGTCTCCGAGAGGTACTCAGAGGTGAGGACGCTTTGTGAAAAGCGCCACCCACAGGGGATGTGGCGGCTTTGTCTTTGATGATTTTTCTGTGTGAGTTCCTTTGATAGCATAATGACTGTCTTGTTTCACCCACATAGTGATTATTGGGGCATTTAGTGCACTGGATGAGGTACACCTCATGATGTGATAGGGATGTGTAGGACCCAAGGATCTTGAAAGGTGTGTTGTGGGGGGTACTGATCATTGTAGCTGTGGAGACATGTCTACAGGTTTTGCATCTGTTGTTCTGGCCGCATCTGATGCCACACTCAGAGGCCACCTGCCAGATTGGGTTCTGATCAAAATACAGCCAGAGGAGGAGGAGTTGGTGATGGTGCTGTGGCCACCTAGTAACTTTTAGCCTAGTGGTTAGGGCATTTGCTTAGGATATGGGAGACCCAAATCTTTTTCTGCCTTTCTGCCAGAGGGGGAGAAAGGATTTGAACAGAGGTCCCACACCACTCAGACAAGAGTTTAAATCACTGGCCTATAGACTATTCTGATGTGGGACTCCCTCTGTCTCTCCCGTTGAAGCTCTTCCACTGTGATAAATAATGAAAGAGCAATTGAAGCAGGGGGAAAGGAGCTAGGGTCTCCCACCTCCCAAGTGGTGCCCTAACCAGTAGGCTATGGAATCATTCTAACTCTTTCACTGGCCCCATTATATTTAATTATTCAATTATCTAATTAAACTAGAACAACTTCAAGAGGAGAGTTTGAGGGAGACCTACATCAGCGTATTCTATAGCCCTAGTGGTTAGTGCACTCACCAGAGTGGTAGCCGACCCCTCTTCATATCCCTTCTCCTCATCAGGGAGGATTTGAACTGGGGGTCTCTGACATCCTGGGTGAGTATCTTACTGTCTAGGCTAAAGGTTATAAGGGAGAGCCTCCTTTTCTCTTCTCTTCCCTCCTCTTCCCCCAGCTGTGTTGTAGAGTTTGGCAACCTCTGCGTATACCTTCCGGCCCTGGCCCTGCACACAACTTAGGTGGATGAACACCTATCTTTCCCCTGGTTTGTGCATTGCTCTGGGGATTAGACAGAACATAGGCACCTGGGTGCCAAGAGCAAGGCATCAGTGTGCAGCTCAGAGGCAGAAACATAGGCTTATAGGGAATTTTGACTGCAAAAATCTAGGCGCTGAGCGAGGTTAGGTGCATACAGGGTTCAGCAGCAGCTAAGTGGGAGCTTTGTGGATCACATTGGTGCCTAAAAATGGGACTTAGCTGCCTATCTCTGTGGATCCCTAGTCATTTTCTGCAAGGGGACAGAGGGTGGAGATTACCCATTCCCATTGGTCAGCAAACGAGGGTTTTTGCCCCATAAATTGCAGAAATCCCAATATCTATACAAGTCTCCCTATAGCTTCCCAGCTCCTTCTCCCTGATAGCAGGATGGTCATGGTTTCCTCAAAAGCTGCACTCCCATGTGGGCCCTGGGGACAGCTGCCTCTCTATCGCTGCCATAGCAGAGACGTGAGGAGTCACAGTGCATTATAGATGGGATCAGCCCTGCCTACAATAAGTCATTATCTTGCAGTAATGATAGTTGCAGATAACTACGTTCCTTGGATGCTGAATTCCCTGAAGGCATGGCTACACTTGCAGATGTAGAACGCTGTGAGTTAAACCCGCCTTTGTAGAGCACAGTAGGGAAAGGGCTGCAGTCTGTCCACACTGACAGCTTCAAGCACACTGGTGTGGCCACATTTGCGGCACTTGCAGCAGCATTGGGAGCGGTGCATTATGGGCAGCTATCTCAGCATGCAAGTGACCGCAACGTGCTTTTCAAATGGGGTGGTGGTGGAGTGTGTTGTGTGTATGTGGAGGAAGAGAGAGTGGGTTTTGGGGTGCTGAGAGTATGTCTGCATGCTGTCTTGTAAGTTCAGACCCCCCCCCACCCCCGCCTCTCTCTCACTCACTCAAAGCAAACAGTAAATGTTTGCTTTTTCCTGGAGCTGATAGGCAGCCAGCTACTCCGAAACGGAGCTTTGAAAGGGTATTTCCGCATTCCTGCAGCCGATTTCACAACAATGACAAGAGTGGCCACTTGACTTAAGGGGATTATGGGACGTTTCCCGAGGCTGATCACAGTGCAGTAACGCAACACCTCGTTCACACTGTCGCCGCGGTGCTCCAGCGGGGGCGCAGCAAATGTTATTCCACTCGCTGAGGTGGAGTACCAGCAGCGCTGTAGCTGCGGAGTCAGAGCACTCTACGTGCCTTGCCAGTGTGGACGGGGAGTGAGCTAGGGCACCAGGGGCTGCCTTATTGCGCTGTAACTCGCAAGTGTAGCCAAGGCCTTAGCTTTGGGTCCCAATATTCACACTGTGCTTATTGTGGTTTATTTCTTTCATGTAAACTTCCATTTGCTAGTGCTAAAAGAAAGACCTGATTTAGAAAAACCACATACAGAGTCAATTATACATGAGAGAGTTCTCCTCTGAGGTGTTCTAAATACATGCATTTTAGTTGAACTAAGACAAATGAATTGAGGAGTACATCTCCCACCAGGCACCATTCTGGACTCAGAAGCTTGCGCCGTGCCCAGTTGCATGTGTCCCTATCCCCATTATAAAGTATTCATAATATCTTTTGTATGTCTTGTTTAGACAATAATTAGAATTTACAGTTCAGTGCTTTGATGGCTTAACAGTCTTTAAAATCTAGGCTAGTACTGTACCTTTTTAGTGAAAATGATTAAGTGGAAAATTGCCTTAAATGTTTCCTGGGTGAGGCAAATGAATGATAATTAAATCTGGAGGTGTGGACGTGAGCCTTTGGTTGTTTTTCACACCAACACTCCACTATGCAAACATCCACTGAAGAAGTCTTTAATGAGAAAGGAATGAGATATTTATCTGAACGATGCTACAGTTTGGAGCAAATCTAGCATGGGATAATGGATTACACGGGAGGATATCCTTCAGTGTGTACTTAAAAATCCCAAACTCAGGGACAAATCCTACTCACCTGACTCATGTGAGCAGATTCATTGAATTCAATTCAACTACCTGTATGAGTAAGGCAAGTATTTGTGCTTTGGCCCAATGTTGTTCATAAAGAGCATTAGTTAAATGTTAATGGGGCTTCTTGTCTTTATGCTGCTATGACAGAATATCACGGGCTAGATACTCTGCTCAGTTAACACTGGTGTAAAACCAGAGTGAATTCATGAAATTAATGCAGTTACTCTGCTTACATCACTGTAACTGAGCTTGGTATCTGGCCCAGGCCCTTTGCAGCTTTTTTCTTATTGATATTTTAAAATCTCAGCGAGAGCTTAGCACAGAGTTTGCTAAACAAAACCAACTTGTTTTGCAGGCAGATGGATATATCAGATATATAATTAAGAAACCTTTTTTATATTGACAAACCCATGTTATGGAATAACTTATTGGTCAGAACCAAGCACTATAAGACATAGCCCTTGTCTACACTGGCAAGCTTCTGCGCAATAAAGCAGCTTTCTGTGGTATAACTCCCGAGGTGTACACACTGCCAAGCCACTTAGTGCACAGAAACTGTGCAGTTGCAGCACTGTAAAAAAACCACCCCAGTGAGAGGCGTACAGCTTTCTGCGCCAGGGCTCAGGCGGCAGAGGATTCAGGGGCAAAGCAATTTCGGGGGCCCCTTCCATAAAAAAAAGTTGCAATACTATATTTTTTACATTTCCAAATACATGATACTAACCAGTGAAATAAATTCAAAAATTCATTTTTAATAATTTGAAAATACACAAAATACATTATTTAAAAACGTTAAATGCTTTAATGGTATGTATACATTTGCAATTAAATAATGGGCTGTCGCTGGGTGGGGGTGGCGCTGTTGTTGCCCAGGGCTGGGTGGGGAGCTGGGCTCTGGGTCGGTTCACAGGGGCTAGGCTCAGAGCTGGGGGTCAGGGGGTATCCGGCTCAGAGGGGCTGGACTCGGAGCTGGGGGTCAGGGCTGCGGGGGTGGGGTGGGGAGTCAGGAGTGCCCGGCTCAGAGGGGCTGGGCT
>NW_020664439.1:19769532-19787922 GCF_002925995.2 Terrapene triunguis
AGGTCCCTTCCAGTCCTAGAATCTATGAATCTATGAATCTATGAACTCCTCTTGCCTTTGCAGTTTAAGGAATAATTCCACTGCCACTCGTGATGTGTTAGTCAGAGTGAGCAGCATACTTAACAATGCGGGATCCATTCCTGCAGCCCGAAGAGGCAAAGTGCACAGTACACAAATCGTTGAAAGATGGTGCCAAATGCAGATGGAAGCACAGGGATTGCTGGGATGCGAAGCAATGCATCACGGGGCAATGGGACAGAACCTAGGATGCCCCATGACCCCCTCTGCCTTCCCGCACCTCTTAGCAGCAGAAGAGAAAGAGATGCTCTGAGGGATAGCTGCCCAGAATGCACTGCCCCAAATACCACTGCAAGTGCTGCAAGTGTGAACACGCTATTGCGCAGGCAGCTGACAGTGTGAACACACAACAGCGGTTTTCCTTCAGCGCTCTCTGAGCGGCGCTGTAACTCTGGCAGTGTAGACATACCCATAGTCTTTACTGATGAACATAAATAAATTAAAAAGAAGAAGGTTCAAAACAGACTGAATGCCCCTGGTAAGAATTGTCTTGAATATTTCATTGTGTCTTGTCTTTTTTAAAATCCATGGAGCAGAGCTAAGATAACGTAATGCATTTAATGGCCCTAATCTTCTGGTACATTGGGGCTGCTCCAATCTGCACTCAGCTGCACCAACAGACCTCAGGGGCTACTGAGAGTCAAGAATAGCTGGAGCACAGAAGCAGTGATGCATCCATGCTCCTGGTATATCCTCAGCATTGGGAAGGGGAGAAAGGACAACACAGAATTGCTCTCTAGCTCTGTGCTGTTCAAGCAATCCCTCTTTTTCCAGTGATACTCCTAAACTGGCCAATTTATGGCTCCTTTGCAGTGGCAGAATAGCAGAAAGGGACTGAGAATCAGAACTTACAACTACGCTTAGCCAAAGCATTTCAACACAGTTTAAAATGCTACAATTGGGGCACATAAGTGGAAAATTCTGATTTGGTAGCAGTTTGCACTGGTGTAAATGGCTGCCAGGTGCAATTTAGTAGAGAACCAGGCCCATTATATATATACATTCTTTTCACTCCTCACTGTTGTGCAGACACCTTTGGAGTGGAATGCAGCAAACATTTAACAGCACATATCAACTCTACACAGCATTTAGGAAGCAAAGAATACAGCTGTCATGCTGTCTGGAGTGGCTCAGGACTGTGAGTGCCTACCTCAGGGCAGACTGTCAGGAAACAGGGCAAACGCCCCAAACTGGTGGTGTGATTTCACCAAGCCAGTAACAAATGTGAACTCTTGGATCGCTCTCCCAGTCTTACCATGGAGTCACACACAGTCCTCTTAGACGCTCCAGTCTATCTTGCCACCCAGACAAACTGGACTTTGTGATGAAAGGTCACTTATACCAAAAATCACACCACATTTAGGTTGCTTCCAGTTCCAAGAGACCAGTCACTTATCCCAGATAAATAGGTATCCTAGATCTTACACCACAGACAATGCTGTTAGCCAATTCTATAGTAAACTAACGAAAGATTTATTAGCTAAGAGAAGGAAATGACAGTTATCGAGAGGTTAAAGTAGGTAAAATATATGTACAAGTGAGTCACAGTCTATAATTCCAAATGTAGCAAAGATGTTGTAATCTGCCAGTTTCCCAAAGCCTCTCAGGGCTACCCAGAATAACTCTGGGAATCTCCATATTCTTGTTCAGTTATTCCCCCCGTTAGAATCCAAAGTGTCCAGAGATGAAGGATTTTTCCTTGAATCCATACTTATAGCTTCTTGTCATAGAAAACAAGATGACAGGGTCACTACCCACCTGGGCTCTTCCTTTGATGACAGTGAGTGAGGAATGCATTTAGAATCTTTGACCTCTGATGATCACACACAATGACCAGTTGCTTTGAAATTAGCATTTTTCTGTTAAAGTTCTTCATTTGCATTATACAGGGCTTCTTTCTCATTTGATGGGTTATTTAATTAAAGGTGTATATATAACGTGAATGTTTGCTACCACATTATATTGGATACAGATAAGTCAAAACAATGCAAGTAACATCCCATTAGTTTTCATGAAGTTTCAACACCAAATACACTCTTAGGCCTTGGCTACACTGGCGCTGTACAGAGCTGCAACTTGCTGCGCTCAGGAGTCACCCCCCTGAGCGAAGCGAGTACAGCGCTGTAAAGCGCCAGTGTAATCAGTGCCTGCAGTACTGCACGCTCGCTCGCAGCACTGCAAGCTACTCCCCTCGGAGAGGTGGAGTACATACAGCGCTGCGGCATGACTACACTCGTGCTTCACAGTGCTGCCGCGGCAGCGCTGTGAAGTCCCGAGTGTAGCCAAGGCCTTATACATTTAACAACTACTTTGATCTATAGAAATACACAAGTGAATCGGTCTGGGGCTTTGGTATGATCTGGCACCTGGTCAGCATCACAACAGTGACCATTCAAAACTACAAGGGGAATTTGGGTAGGCAAAATGCACAGTAATTACTACAGCTAGAGCTGGCCAAGACAATTAGTCTAGCACTGTGAAAAGTTCACCATAGGATCCTTATAGATAAACCTCAGTCAGTTTTACAGCTCTTCTCAAAGCACAGTGCTCACCCATACACTATACTGAGTAGTTTTCCTCCAGGGGGAAAGGGCTACATCCTGAATCACCCACTCCACTGCATTAGGCTTTATACACTTGCTTCAAAAATCTACATGAAGACCAACATAGATGTGGACCGGTACGTAGGTGGAGTTCAGTGGACTAGGTAGTAGCATTCTGAAATCAGATATGGACTGGACAAGAGGGAATGGAAAATATTTTTCCTGTGAAAGGTCTTATTACACATTCACAGCTGGAGCTGAAGTACTGTAGAAATGCAAATAGATCCGTCTGCTATAATGACAACAATTACTCCTTAGCTGCATCCCCAAAGCTGGATCAAAACAGCGTGAAAAAACCTGACATTTCTACACACTAGAATTGTTTGCTCATCCTTTCCATGCTCCCAGATTATTATGTAGACTGGACAAAGCACTCATGATTGTACTGCAAAGCAGCCTTTTAGGGAAGCGGGAGAATGATCTATATGGTCTAATAGTTCTTTTCTTTCTCTAATTTCTGTGCCTCCATGACCTGCTCTTTCATCCAGTGACTTAAAGGATCAGGAAAAGCTGATTTTGGGGGGGAAGGAGAGAGCACATTGCAGTATAAATGTTCATTCTATATCTCAGGGCATTGCCTACCATGGACTATCACAATACATACTGAATATTAGGGGGAATCTATTTCAGGAGTGTCATTTCAGAAAAAAATCTGGGGCAGTTGCATCAGCATATAGAACATTACATGTGATTATATTATATTCTCCAAAGTCTGGGAGGCACAAAGATGAAGAAATAAAGGAGCACACGTAGACCTATGAAAAGTCGCGGGGAGGGGAGGAAAGGAGGACGAGGCAACTGCTTCCCTTGCCCAGGGCCGGCTCCAGGCACCAGCTTAACAAGCAGGTGCTTGGGGCGGCCAAGGGAGAGGGGCAGCACGTGCGGCAATTCGGGGGCAGCAGGTCCCTCACTCCCTTTAGGAGCGAAGGACCTGCCGCTGAACTGCCGCCGCCGATCGCGGCTTTTTTTTTTTTTTTTTTCCGCTTGGGGCGGCAGAAATGCTGGAGCCGGCCCTGCCATTGCCCTAAAAGGCTCCCCTGATCCATTTTGACTTCTTGGGAGAGGCTTATGTTGCAGAGCTCCTTATTCTACCCAGCCTATCAGTCATTCAAGGTGTTTGCCACTGAATGCCTATCACATTCATCGAAGCAGGGGATTCTTCACATCACAAAACAGCATTTTTGTTTTCTAAATCAAACAAACAGGCTCCAATGCAGCATCCTGGTGAAAGGAGGTGAAAGTATTCCTAGACTACTTTTGAAGCTCATCAGAAAGAAAAACATTAACTCTTTAGAGCTACAACAAAGCAGAGCCACAAATGAGTGTTGCATGAATATTTCTGTGATTCATAAACAAAACTAGAGAACTAGCATTAAAATCTTTACTCCTGCAGGTTCAGAACCTTCACCAATATAGTAAATCCAACACATGCACACACTTTATATCTACCTATACATTTTTTCATACAGCTTTCCTCACTAGCATAAAGCACAGAGCTCTGATTTTGGTACATAAACAGATTTAAGGCCTGACTCTGATATACTTGCACACCCCAAATGCCTACTGAAATCAATGGGCGTTTGGGATATTCAAGACATTCAGACTCAGGCCCTTAAGTGATGGGAACATTTCTCTTTGTAGAATAAGATTTTAAAAAAACAACAACAACAACAGACAAGACAGAACAGAGCAGGGATGTTCCCAGTTTAGAAGGATTATGCTAGCTGTCCAGTGACAAGGGATCAGGGGGATAAGTCTTGACCCCACATGATGGATGAAGAGGCTTCAAGATTGGAAATGGATTTGAACTCTCCATTCTCTGACAGGGATCAGGATGGACTACAGAGGATCAGACTGCATAGCCAGGTTCTGAATATGTTTACGAGTATGCCACCCCCTGCTGTCCAAATCATATAACAGCAACAGCTATTAAAACTTTTACCAGGCTGCCAGCTTACTTGGTGGCAATTATGCTTTCTGGAGCACAAAGCTGAGAGGGAAAGGATGGAGGTTTGTAAGGATGATAACTGCAGACGCCTTGTGCCTTATCAGACATGCTGCATCTTTAGTTACCTTGAGCGTGGCTGAGGTTAGATTTGCAGGTCACGGTACAGCACCTAGGCAATGGGATCATACTGAAAGGATTAGGGGGAAAAATTCCCTGAAAACATGTTTTTTCTGTTTCAGGAGAAGGTTATGTGGGGTAGAAGTAGGTGACTGGCAACATCAACTTTTTGAGGTAGTATGTCCTTTTCAATTCTTTCCATGGTTGGTACTGTACGCATGCATACAGCGTGAGGTTGCGTGTTCAGGAGAGTACGATTCCACAGCAAACAGGGCTCTCCTTGGAATCTGGAGAGTCAGAGAGAACTATAAAGTACGTCACTAAAGAATCCCCTTTATCTTCATTATAAGGAAAATGGGCCCTGCAATTCCAGAGGCTTCGTTCTAAAGGATTCCATCCCGAGAGTGGGCAGCAAAGAAGGCTAACTTGCTCACAACATGTGCAAGTTATGAAAGTTGGTCTAGACATCTCACTTGGCCCAGGGCCTGCGGTTGAGACAGGACTCATCAGGAATGAAGACAAAGGGGGTTTGTTACCAGAGTTGCTAGATGCAAACAGACCCTGAAGTTCTCCCTGACTCGTTAGCTCTCTAACCTAGCCTATGCTGCCAAATGTCACCACACAGGCTCTCCCCATGTCTGGGGCTGGACTAAGCAATCATAGAGGGGATCATTCCAAATCCTACCCATCCCTACCCTACACTTCTCCAGTCTAGAGAAAATCAGAGCAGCATTTTGCTTCTAAAAAAAGTACTATTTGTACCACCTTCTGTTGGTAGAATATTTTGCTCTCCAATTAATTTTTAGTGCTTTTAAGGGATAAGGAACTGATGCAGAAGCTCCATTTACATTCACCGGGTATTGTATTTATTTGGTGGCAGGTAAATCTGCTAGAAGCTCTCTAAGCAATGCCTCGCCAGAAAAAGCACAGATGAAAGAAAAATTGCAGCATTAAGAATTTTAAATTTACATTGCACTTTGATGTTCAGGTCTCTCTCCCCCGCCCCTGCTCGCTAACACCAAGAAGTGTGACTCTGTGCTTCTAAGTGGTCGATGCTGCCTCCAGGCAGCTTCATCACCTCATCTTCCTTGTCACATTTGAAAGATCATCTGCCTCCTCAGCATCTGTTCAGAAGTGATGATGATCAATGCTCAGGGAAGAGAAAGGGCATCCTTATGGCAATTTCATCCACTTGAAATCATGGGCGAGGCTTTCAAAATGTGTTAGCGGGAGGAAATGAAAAATGGGGTGGGAGAACACCATGATGAAATGGTAGAAGAGAGGAAGAAAAAGAAATCAAAAAGCAACTCTGAAGTTATCCTATATAAAGGCCGAAACAATAAAGAGCAGAAAGTGTGAGGGCACAAATGTAGTGACATAACACCAGAACACTGCAATCGGATTACGTGGTGCCGTGAGACAAGGAGCCATGCAGTATCACTGCACTAATGGGGTATTGGCTGAAATCAAGGTGCAATATTTCCAGTCCTAAGTGTTTGAAAATCACTGGTAAGGCCTCAAAACTCATGAGATTTAAAAAAAAATTAATTAATTTTGCATTCTTTTTATTTGCCTTTGGTTTTTCAGGTTTTAGGTGCAAACAGGTCACGTTTTCAATTATAAGGACCAGAAACTGACTTTTTTTCAAAATGGAAGATTTTATTCTCATGTAATCACCGGGTTCCAGGTGCTGGGCTTTAAGAAAAACACAAATATCACAAGACTCGCAATAAAATCAGGAGAGTTGGCAATACTGACTGAAACATTGGAGTGCTGGCAAAGGCCAGCTGACCTTTATTTACTGGCCTCAGTCACCTGTCATGAGTAAGGGTCACAAAGGTTAAGATCCTTGTCACATGAACAGAGTCAATATCCAGTGTCTCCAGTGAGTGCTGTTTCATTGCCAGAGACGGGTAGACAGGGTTTGAATAATTTGTTCCTTTATAGATAAGGCTATTCAGAAGCCAGCACTTACCGAATGGACGTGGAGGAGGAAGAGTTGGTTTTGGCTGCTGACCAATGTTTATATGTCATGTTTATGCATGATTTGTGAATCTGAACAATGGTCAAGCCCCGGACAGGCTAGGCTCATGCTACAGCCCTTTCCTCTTCTCAGCAGAGATTTACCTTCTAAAGCCCTCCCCAAGGCTCTTTAATCAGGGGAAATATTTTTTTGAAAAGATTCTAGGGATTGTTTGTTCTTTACAAAGCTTTTGCAGACAATTATTGGCAAATGTGTTAAAGTGGTCATCAATGTGCCTTATTGATGTGGAAGCCTGCCTGGATGCTCAGCGGAGTAGGCTTCCCCCAGGTGAACCTAATGAAAGAACAGCTTGATTTAAAAAGAAAGAGTTAAAGACAAGCAGAATGGGAGAAACTTAAACTCAGATGAAAAACATTCAAGAGGGTTTAAGAAACCAAAGCCTGTGAAACAAAAGCTTCAACAGAGACTTAAAAGAGAAATGTGTCCAGACAAATGCTGGTCTTTCATACTAGACCCAACTTGGGGGAAATAAAACCAGCCTTCAAATGAACAGAAATGTATTTGGACACTATTGTTGAAGATTTCCCTGTTCTCTTATTAAATATGGGCTAAGCTCTGGTCTCATTTATACCAGCATCAATCCAGAGTAGCTCTGCTGGCTTCAGGGGAGTTACTCAGATTTACACCTGTGGAACAGAGAGCAGACTTTGGCCCTGTCACGGTACTGGAATAAGAGTTTTCTCCTTTATAGCCCAGCTTTATGTTTTTCTGGATCCTGCAGTGAAATCCTACCCCTGCATTTCGGATACATGGCCAAGTGGTTATTAATATGGCTATAATTCAGCTGGGGAGCAAGGGTGGTTGTTGTGAGGGGAGCAAAGCCTGAGTGGCTTATCGTGATGAATTCAGGCTACATGTGTACAACTTATGAATTCTTGATATTGTGAAGTTGTATTATGAAAAACTACTTTCTCGTGAATGCCTGCATGTGTATGGGTCCACTATTGGTGACAGGGCCTGACAGGACACCAGACAGATACAAGGTGTAGTGCTTAAGACGCAACAGTCCTATTCAGGAGCTAACTCCTGGGACAATGGGCAAGCTATGTCCTTAGAAATCCAGTGTAGCTGACTCCTCTGAAGGGAGGGATGGAACAAAGGAAGCCAGAGCTGTTTAAATAGCAAGCTACACAGGAACAGAAGGACTGAGAAAGGAAGAGGAGCTGTGAGACAGGACAGTAAGGTAATCCAAGCTGGGCAAGAGACTCCATGAGGTCAAGGAACCAGCCAGTATATAACAGCCTGTGTGAGGCAGGGCACACCCAGTCAGCTTGCCTGCCTGGACCCAGATAATCCCACAAAGACTCACAAGGGAAGGGACGTTGTGGTTTCAGATGTCAACCTGTGGGACTCTTTGCCAGCACTTACTGAATGGGTGTGGATGTTGTGAAGGCCAAGACTATAACAGGGTTCAAAAAAGAACTAGATAAATTCATGTAGGATAGATCCATCAATGGCTAATAGCCAGGATGGGCAGGGATGGTGTCCCTAGCCTCTGTTTGCCAGAAGCTGGGAATGGCGACAGGGGATGGATCACTTGATGATTCCCTGCTCTGTTCATTCCCTCTGGGGCACCTGGCATTGGCCACTGTCAGAAGACAGGATACTGGGCTAGATGGACCTTTGGTCTGACCCAGTATGGCTGTTCTTATGTGCATTTCCATGAAGGAGTAGCTGACTAAGAGTCAGTGCCCAGGAAATGTGCCAGAGAGGAAACAGAGCTGCAGCCTGCTGAGACCCAGGCAAGCTTATAGTAGCCTAGCAGAAGAGAATTGCATTCCCCCACAGCTGTCCTTTACCAACATGAACCTGTTTCAGTGGGACACTGAAACCAAACGGACCCTTGGTGCCACTCGCCAGCAGCCCATGCCCCAAGCCAATGGTGCTTTCCTCACTGCTGCAGCCTCAGGGCTCATTACCCTGGCTTCTCCATGAGGCATGTTTGGGCTCTTTTCAAAGAGAAGTGCTATTGCTCCCTCATTAGCATGCATAACTTCCAGAGACACTAGGTAAAAGATGATAAGATTCCTTTACAGACAATCACATGTACCATATGTACTTTCAGCCAGGCTGCTGCATGTCTGATGTGCAATCATGTGCTGGGGGCAGTGGGGCATCCATTTGTGTGAGAACTGTATCTAATTATACAACTGTCATAGATTAGTGTGGTATATAAATAGGACAACTTATAGCCTGTGTGTTAACATTACCTTATATTAGTATTAACGTATAACATGCCAATGTGTCATTAATAAATTCATCTATTCCTTTGTGGAAAAATTACATATCAAGCAGCAGGCACTGTTAAAGAGACAAGTTAATAAGATTTTTCTGGAGCTTTTTTACATTGCATATCTTGCCTCATGGAGAAAAAATGACAAGATTTGTGCACTTAGTTATCATTAGATCTTAATTTTTGTCAGATTTAACTACTACCTTCTCTTCCCATTTATTTTTAAATGAATTACGCATTCATGAATGATGCCAGCTTGACAGCCCCAGGGACAGAAAGCATCTGTTTAGCCATAGAGGAAATAAGTTACAACATTAGCTTCCTCCAACTTCCCCAAATAGTGCTTCCATCCTAACCTTGAGGGGCTAACTATAGGAGTGGTAAGGTAAAAACAGCTCTGTGCCATGATTGCTAAAAGGATGCATATTACCAATTAGGAGTGCCAATTGTAATGGGATTTATGATGGACTAGAAGCTGGGCTGTGATCACCAGTTCAGTTGTTACAAGTGTTTCTATATTTATTGTCCTTTTATCATATGTGTACTTGGACCAACATTTTCAAACTCGGGTGCTTAAAGCTTAGGCACCTAAATCCCTCGTTAGACAACTAAATAAATAGTGTGGTAAACCAGGCCACTTATTGAGCTGCCCAAATTTAAGCATAATGTATGAAAATTTGAGCTATAGTGTTTTGGTTTGCCTCTATCAATAGCCCTAATTATACTAAAATATTTGACTGGAAATTGCTTGTTGGACTACATTACCCAGAATCCTTAAGAGGAAGTTGGGTAGATCTATTTTTGAAGAATGAAATATAAAGTTTGAGGGATTGTTAGCTGCAAACCTCAATCCCTATCTTCTTTACTACATTCAGTAAATCTTACATGTATACGATGTCAGGCTATGTCAGAGCGCTTCAGAGGCACTGCTGAGTGTTGAAGCTATGCTGTTGTAGAGTAGATGCTTCCTATATTGAGGGAAGGGGTTTTTCTGTTGATGTAATTAATCCATCTTGCCAAGAGTTAGTAACTAAGTCAACGGAAAAGAATTCTTCCATCAATCTAGCCATGTCTATACTGGCTCTTAGATCTACCTAACCACGGTAGTCAGAGCAAACATTTTTCACACCCCTGAGCGAAGAAACTACACCAATCTGTTGTTTAAGTGTAGACCAGGCCTAAGGAACCACGGTTATATGGGAGGTCTTGGAGTTGTTTAAAACAAACGGTATTTATGTCATTGAGGTCAGCCATTAAAACTTCTCAACCTCTGGTTTATCTCTATGAACAAAAACAGTTGTCAGACCACAGGATCTGTGTAGAGCAGAGTTTCCCAAACTTGGGATGCCGCTCGTTTATGGAAAGCCCCTGCCGTGTCCTCAAGTCTGGCCAATCGTGGCTCCCACTGGCCACGGTTCGCCGCTTCCAGCAGCTCCCATTGGCCTGGAGCAGCGAACCGCGGCCAGTGGGAGCCGCGATTGGCCGAACCTGCGAAAACGAAAGGTACACAAACCGGCCTGGCCCACCAGGGGCTTTCCCTAAACAAGTGGCGTCCCAAGTTTGGGAAACACTGGTGTAGAGCAAACACATGGGAAAGCTAAAATAATGTACATAATCACCCAATTTAGAGAACATATTTGAAAAACTGCCCAAGTCACTTGCTCAAGGTAGCACCAGAGCTGGCACAGAACCCTGAATTCCACTTTCCGATCATGTCGCCTAAATGCAAGACCATCCTTCCCCCCAATCCCTTTCCATACACCGCATGTAGAGGCAGCATATATAATTTAATGGCTAGAGCTCAAAAGTCTGGATGTTTAGCCAAGCCTTGTGTGACTCACTTGGGTGTACAAAATTGGGCAGGAAATGTCCGGTTCATTGCTTCTACAGCAATCCAGCCTGGCAACAGGATGTTCAAAAGCATGTAAAACAAGACAAATATATACTGGGAGATATAATGGGAGTGAACCTTTTGAATCTCAAATGTTTTATCCAAACCATCTCAAAGATATTCCTGTTCAAACTTGGACACCATCTCTGGAATTGGTTTGCTGTCCTTTCTCTGATATAAGAATTAGGGAAATGCCCAGCTACATCACTGACAAATTCTACTATGCTTTGCTCCTTACTAAGTGTGTGTATGTACATACACACACTTCAGAACAGAGTTAAACCATTCTTTTACTGGATTGGGAGCTGTAGTGTTATTCAGCCTGTGGCTCTTGAGCACCACCTAGTGGATTTTGCAGAGCAATGTAATCATTTCCTTTGAGTACACGATTCCAGAATTTAACCCATTGGTTTAAATTTTAAAATATTTTAGGGCCTGTTCTCACTTACACCAATTTTACACAGGTGTAAACCCATTGGCTTCAATGGAGTTATTTTTTGATTTACACTTGTGTAAGAAGGGAATCTGGCCTTTGGTATTGCTTAAGGAAGGATTTTTTAAAAGTAGTAATAGAATATTTATCCAATAGCAAATGTTTTCAAAACACCCAATTTTCTCCCATTAGGTACACCATAGTAGTGAGAATGGTTTCTAATTAAGGTCCTGTTTCTTCTTCTCAAGAAATCTCAATACATGTGAACAGAAATGTAGCTGGCCTGAAATCCAGATGTCTAACGGCTAAGGAAAGAATGCTCAAATGCTATAGTCAAACATCCCACCTATTAAAAATATGACAAGTTTCAGGAGTGATATGGCAACATTTTCAAACAGATTCTGTAAAATACACAAAAAAAGCTCTCTTGTGTTGAGCGAATGATTCAATATCCAGTACGAGCATTCCTCCTTAGTTAGAACAGAGCTTTCAGACTCAACATCCTGGAAAGATGCTGAATGTGATTTAGGCTTGAGTGATTTAGGTCAGCCTGTGTGGTAACTGATCGACATTTACCACCCCTCTGGCTATGACATCTGTGGCCAGCATAATCAAAGGGCCACCACAATTACCCCTGTTCCAGTGTATATGAGGTTTTGAACCACCATTTGGATGGAGGAAATTAATATCAGAGAGATGCTAGAGTTGTATTGTGGATGTTCCATCCTAACCTTGTGCTTAGAGCAGAGGATTAGCCATTATCCCACAGATTTGATATCTTGGCTCTGCCATTGTCACATGTGACACTGGGAAGTCCCTTAAACTTTTGGTGCTCCAATTTCCGCTGTCTGTAAAATAAGAATAACATTTTCCTATCTCGTGGAAGGATTTGAAGGCCAATTAATATTTGTAGAACCCTTTGAGATCTTTGACTGAAAAGGCCCATGAACTTGCCAAATGACAACACTATAGAGCAAAACTTCTGAACATCTCTAATTCTAACTATCAGAAACAGATACACAGAAGGAACGTCTCTTCTTTTAAACAGCAGTAAGATGGACAGCTCATTGTTTACATTCCAGATGGAAGGGATGATCCAGGTCGGCTCACTGGGAAAGACGTGGGTCTTAAGGAAGGGCTTTTATACTGGGGATCATTCAACAGGGAAAAATTACAAGGATCACCTTTCTGATTCAGGTATTGCTGTTAATTTAATGAACACATTAGAGAACAGCTGTTGAAGCCAAGTGGCATGACTTCGAATTGAAAGAGGACAGAGCAACATCTGATGGGGCAGCTCGAAAGCTCCTTTGAATAAAATTTGTGGTTTCCTTCAAAATGTAAGGGGCCTTTTAACCCTGTAGAAAAGCTGCAAAATGTCCCCTTATGCTGCATCATGAAATCCTTAGTCGTATAAATACTTTGACTGCCGTGAAATGATCCCACATATTATTTATTTATGTTGCCACCTGTTTATTTTCCTACTCTTCAAGGCTCTCTGCCTATTCTTGAAAGCAAGATGAACTCTGGAAAAATAATGAAGTCCCTGAGTCTCAGTTACTGAAAGTAAGATCATTATCTCCGAAGCATCTTGAAAAACTTTTCAGAGGACAAATGTTCACTTTGTGCATTATCAGTGTCAGAAACTTCTGCAATCAAAAACCAAGAATCAGAGAAATCAGGCTTCCCGCAGCCCCCATTGGCCTGGAGCGGCCAAATCTGTGGACGTGGCAGGTAAACAAACCAGCCTGGCCTGCCAGGGGCTTTCCCTAGGGTTACCATTCGTCCGGATTCCCCCGGACATGTCTGGCTTTTTGAGCTAAAAATAGCGTCCGGGGGGAATTTGTAAATGTCCGGACTTCCCCCCCCATGCAGAGCGCGCGCGGCTAACAGGGCAGCCGGCCGGATGGTGCCACTTACATGGGGCTCCGACAGCCAGAGAGAGCCCCTCCTCTCCCCTGCAGCACAGATCACTCCCTCCCTACATTCGCAGATCGCCTCCGGCAGTCTGGAGCTCCTCCCCCGCTCCTTCTCCCCTGCCAGCCAGCCTGCCGGGATGAACGGCTCAGGCCGTTCCCGAGCAAGTTCACAGAGACATTAGGCGAAGGCCAACAACAAGGGGGCCAGGGGGTCGGAGAAGGGACAGGGAGGTTCTGGAGGGGGCAGTCAAGAGACGGGGCAGGGGATTGGGAGTTCGGGGGGGGCTTTCTGGGGGTGGGGGTGTGGATAAGGTTTTGGGCAGTCAGGGTACAGGTAGGAGGTAGGGTGCTGGGGGGCATTTGGGGAGGGTCTTAGGAGGGGGCAGTTAGAGGACAAGGAACAGAGAGGCTTAATGGCTCTCTTAATGGCTCTCCATGCGTCTCTGGACCCTCTCAGCTGTCGGGCTTGGACGGAAACATTGCCTGAGGGTAGTGAGAGAATGGGTTATCGGTGAGGTGGGGGTGGGCGTGAGCCCGGTCAATAGGGGCAACCCCTACCAAGATCTGAGCCTTTTCTCACACGCCCGTTAGAGCTCGACATTATGCTGTTTGGGACCCCTCTTTGAGGAAAGCCTCTGGATTGCAAGTCCAACCGCTACCTCCTCGTGGTGAGAGCCGGTAACTGGCTTGGATAGCCAGGCGGATTGCGGAGGACGAACCCACATCCCACATTCAGTGGGGTGTGGGACGGGGTTGGGCAGCCCCATATGGTGCCACATGGATGCCCCCCTGGTAAGGGTAGCCTCCCCCAGGTACGGGTTGACTCCCCCTGGTAAGGGTTAGATTCCCCCTGGTAAGGGTAGTCTCCCCCAGGCACGGGTTAGTTTCCCCCTGGAAAGGGTAAGTTTCCCCCAGGTACGGGTTAGTTTCCCCCTGGAAAGGGTTAGTTTCCCCCTGAGAAGGGTAAATCTTTTAGCTATGGAAAAAAGTAATTTATATTTTTATACCGGATTGGCGCTGGACCGGGTTAATAACGCCCCCGCTGTTGGCTTTGATGCCCCGGCTGACAGTGTTAAATATATTAGGGGTGTGATCAGGGTCGCTGGACCAATGGATAAAATGGTGTGGACTATAATGAAGTCTCATGAGCATGAGAGTGAGAATCAAGTCCTCCCAGTGGAGCATGGAGAGGAGGTAGAGGAGAATGTTTGTGATGATCATGGTGAGGAGATTTTATCTATCTTACCGATGGTTTTTACAAGGGACACTTTTAATGATTTAACTATGGAAAGTTTCAATCCAGATTTTAAGTATTTAAGTACATTTGATGATCCATATGTTAGCGAATCGGGATATCTTAATGCTCATTTAGTTAATGGGTCTAGTTTATTAAATAGTTTTAGACCAAGTACTGATTTTAATAGGGATCGTAATAAGGATCTTAACAGTACTGGTAGTAATATAAATATATTAGAAAGTAGTTCGTGGAAGGATGGGGTTTTTTATTTAGAGTATCCCGTTGATAGTTTTAATTGTCCAATATGTCCCCAGATATTACCAACATTTGGTAAATGGGCCAAACAGATTAATGTGGTTCATAAAAGTAAAGCCATATGAGTTGTATGTAGTAAATGTGGAAAATCTTCTCAATATCATAATATAGCTTGCCACTACCCCAAGTGCATACCCAAGAAGGCGGATACCCCAATGAAGAGCCATACGTGCTCGGTCTGTGGGCTTGGTTTTCATACTAGATCTGGATTGAGCCAACACTGTAGACATAGACACCCTGCTGTGAGGAATGAGCAAAGAAAAGAAGATATGGCTGCTAAAGTAAGATCAAAGAGGGATCGACTAGATCTCGTATATGGACCAAAGATGAGGTTGCGCAGCTTATACAGTTGGAAAGGAAATATATTGGGAAAAGGAATATAAATAAATGTATTGAGAGCGAGATGAGGACCAAAACGAATAAACAAATATCAGATAAAAGACGAGAATTAGCAAAGAAGAAGTTAGTGGTAACAGGAGATAGGGAGGAAGTGACTGAGGTAGAGGACATTAGAGTAAATATATTAGAAATTCCGCCCCCAAGAGAGAGGATTTTCCCACTAAAAGGACACCCAGAAGTGGATTTAGTGGAGAAAATATGTAAACGGGGAAAACAAAGTAGGGAGGGAAGAGAAATAATAAATAGTTTAGGGGAAATTGAAGGATTATTAAAGGAGGATTTAACAAAAGCTCTCGGTTGGGCAATGTTGGAAAAATTATGTTATTCATTAGTAGAGGGAAAGGACCCTAGAAATGAAAGTCAAATAGAGTTGAGGAATAAAGGAAAAGGGAAGATGAGAAAGGAGGGGAGAAGGAAGCAATTTAATGCAATTAGGAGATATGCTACAAAGAAAGCTAAGTATAAATTCTATCAACAATTATTTGATAAGGATAGAAGAAGATTGACTCGCATTATAATGGGAGAGCCAGATAAGGCTAAGTGTGCTATCCCTATGAAAGAAATTGAGGAATACTATGTCAATATTTTGGGAACAATTGGACATGGTAATATGATAGGGTGGCCATCATCCACAGAGAATGCGGATAATGATATGTTAATGAGTCCGATCTCTGTGGATGAGATTAGAATAGCTTTAAGAGAAATAAGAAAAGATAGTGCTCCTGGCCCAGATAAAGTAAAAGTGAGCAATTTGTGGGATATTTTTAATTTAGACTCCTTAATACTTACAAAAATTTTTAATATATGGTTTCTAAATAGACAGGTACCAGATGAATTTAAGAAAAATAGAACGATTTTAATACCAAAGACACAAGATGAGGAGGAAATGAAGAAGTTAACATCTTGGAGACCATTGACAATTGGGTCAGTTTGGATTAGAATCTATACCAAAATATTAGCAAAAAGACTGGTGGAAACAGTTAAGATATGTAGTAGACAAAAAGGGTTTATATCCGCCCCTGGGTGTGAGGAAAATATTGCTATATTAGATAATTTGATTAAAGGGGCTAAACGAAATGGGAATGAAATTGCAATAGTGTTCGTAGATCTGGCTAAAGCATTTGATTCTGTGGGACACGGACATATAATAGCCGGGTTGAGAAGATTTGGTATAGATGAACATTTTATAGATATTATTAGGGACCTTTATGATAATTGCACAACTAGGGTATGGGTGGGTGATGAAGCTACTGAGTCTATTTTAATTAGGAGGGGGGTCAAGCAGGGTGACCCGTTGTCCCCAATTTTGTTTAATATTGCTATGGATCCCCTTTTAACTAGATTAGAAGTAGAAGGAAGTGGTTTTTATGTTAAGGGTAATGGTGTCACGTCATTGGCTTTTGCCGATGATGTGGCAATTTTAAGTAGCTCATATAAAGGAATGATTAAAAATTTGGGTATCTTAGAGGAGTTTTGTAAAAATACTAATCTCTCTGTTAATGTGAAGAAAACGAAAGGCTTTCATATTTTAACTAAACATAAAACCTATGTAGTTAATCCTAAGGATAATTGGCAGATAGGGTCAGAGGAGATTGAATATGTTCAACCAGGGGATTTTGAAAAATATTTAGGGGCTAGAATAGATCCCTGGATAGGTGTAGGGGGACCGGTACTTAAAGAAAAATTGAAAGATTGGAGTGAGAATTTAATTAAGGCCCCATTAAAACCGGCCCAAAAATATTAATTTTACAGACATATATCTTACCGAAGCTATTTTATAATCTTCTTTTAATAGAACCCCCTTTTAATCTTTTAGACGATCTTGATGTGTTAGTTAGAAAAATAGTTAAAGAGATTTTACATTTACCTCAGTGTACCACAGATGGGATATTTTATTCTAGAGGTAGGGATGGTGGTTTAGCTCTCACTAAGTTTAGTGTGCAAATCCCAAATATGTTAATTCGTAAATGGAGGAGACATATTGTCTCGAGAGATGATTGGATGGACCTATCTTATCTATATGCAGGAGAAAATCTTGTGGATAAAATATTGTCATTTAGTGCAGTAACATCTCATCCCAAGAAATGGAGGGAAGAGGAATTTTTAAGATGGTCGGAACTGAGATGTCAGGGAATAGGGATAAAATATTTTAAAAATGATTTAATTAGTAATTCGATTTTTAGAAACTCTAGTAAAGTTAAATCGTCAGCGTATATCGCAGCATTGCAGCTTAGGGCAAATATTTATCCTACTAGGGAGACATTAGCAAGAGGAAGAGGAGGTGTGAATGCTCTTTGTAGATGGTGCGGTAAAGTGCGGGAGACTGTTCCCCATATCTCAGGACAATGTTATAAGACTAAGAATGCTAGGATAAAAAGGCATAATAGAGTAGTGTCTGCAGTTGTAGATAAGGTTGGTAAATTAGGGTGGAAGGCAATGATAGAGCCCCATTTGAGAAATAGTAAGGGTGAGTTAAGAAAGCCGGATATTATATTTATAAAAGGAGATACAGCAGTGGTGGTTGATGTTACAGTGCGATGGGAGGATAATGCCGGAACTTTGGAACAAGCCCACAGTGAGAAGGTGGCTTATTATCTTGAGTTAGAGGAAGAAATTAAAAACTTAACGGGAGGTAAAAATATTCACTTCTTTGGTTTTGTGCTTGGGGCGCGTGGCAAGTGGAGTGATGGTAATAATGATTTGTTACAATTATTGGGAATGGACAGAAGTAAAAATTTTAAGGAGAGTATATGTAGACTTGTTTTATATTCCACTATTGGTATGATGGCTATATTCAGTGACAGGTAAAGATCCCGGAGTTTCCATTCCGTGTATCTTGCCAAAACTAAATTTTAGCTATTTTGGTTTCCATGCTCTAAATTTTCAAATTTTTAATATTGTTTTGAACATTAACTTATTTAGTGTTATTTAATATCTGTCCTTCAATAGAATGGTTTTAATTATATAATAAATACTTATTAATGGATGAAATTCCAATTTAAATTATTAGTTTATTTTTTTTTTTTTAACTACTGGATGTGGATGCGGACTGGCCGCGTATAATAACCAGGAAAGGGCAGGTAGTCACGCCTGTACATAAATAGGGGGTGGGGTTCTGGAGGGCAATTAGGAGCAGGGGTCCCAGGAGGGGGCAGTCAGGGGACAAGGAGCGG
>NW_020664439.1:19797922-19966462 GCF_002925995.2 Terrapene triunguis
ACTCAAACAGCAAAAGTATTTGCTGGAAGGCCTGATTCAACTGTGGCAGACAACCATTTCGCGCCTTTTTTCCTGGGTGAACACTGCAGACTCCATACTACAGCAAGCATGGAGCCCGCTCAGCTCCAGACAGCAGTCATGAACATTGTAAACACCTCGCGCGTTCTCGTGGAGTTTATGCTGAGCCTGGACCAGAAAAACGAGGCGAGGAGGCAGCGGCGGCGGGAGCGCAGCGACCAGCGTGATATGGACATGGACACGGACACAGAATTCTCTCAAACCACGGGCCCCGGTGCTTTGGAGATCATGTTGTTAATGGGGCAGATTCTAGCCATGGAACGCCGATTCTGGGCAAGGGAAACAAGCACAGACTGGTGGGACCGCATAGTGTTGCAGGTCTGGGACGATTCCCAGTGGCTGCGGAACTTTCGCATGCGTAAGGGCACTTTCATGGAACTTTGTGACTTGCTGTCCCCTGCCCTGAAACGCCAGAATACCAAGATGAGAGCAGCCCTCACAGTTGAGAAGCGAGTGGCGATAGCCCTGTGGAAGCTTGCAACGCCAGACAGCTACCGGTCAGTCGGGAATCAATTTGGAGTGGGCAAATCTACTGTGGGGGATGCTGTGATGCAAGTAGCCAAAGCAATCATTGAGGTGCTGCTACGAAAGGTAGTGACTCTGGGAAATGTGCAGGTCATAGTGGATGGCTTTGCTGCAATGGGATTCCCTAACTGTGGTGGGGCGATAGATGGAACCCATATCCCTATCTTGGCACCGGAGCACCAGGGCAGCCAGTACGTAAACCGCAAGGGGTACTTTTCAATGGTGCTGCAAGCACTGGTGGATCACAAGGGACGTTTCACCAACATCAACGCGGGCTGGCCAGGAAGGGTTCATGATGCTCGCGTCTTCAGGAACACTATTCTGTTTAAAGGGCTGCAGCAAGGGACTTACTTCCCGGACCAGAAAATAACCGTTGGGGATGTTGAAATGCCAATAGTTATTCTTGGGGACCCAGCCTACCCCTTAATGCCATGGCTCATGAAGCCATACACAGGCAGCCTGGACAGGAGTCAGGAGCTGTTTAACTACAGGCTGAGCAAGTGTAGAATGGTGGTAGAATGTGCATTTGGCCGTTTAAAAGGTCGATGGAGATCGCTACTGACTCGCTCTGACCTCAGCCAAAGGAATCTCCCCATTGTTATTTCTGCTTGCTGTGTGCTCCACAATCTCTGTGAGAGTAAGGGGGAGACCTTTATGGCAGGGTGGGAGGCTGAGGCAAATCGCCTGGCTGCTGATTACGTGCAGCCAGACACCAGGGAGATTAGAAGAGCACACCAGGAAGCAGTGTGCATCAGAGAAGCTTTAAAAACCAGTTTCATGACTGGCCAAGCTACAGTGTGAAATTTCTGTTTGTTTCTCCTTCATGAAAACCCGCCCCCTTTATTGACTCATTCTCTGTAAGTAACCCACCCTCCCCCTTCCCCCAGCTTGCTTTCAAACCAAATAAAGTCACTATCGTTTAAAAATCATTTATTCTTTATTCATAGATTATAAAAAGAGGGAGGGAACCTGGGTGGGGTTTGGGAGGAGGGAAGGAAAAGGCCACTAAAAAAAGGTTAAAAAAATGACAGCCTTTTGCTTGGGCTGTCCACTGGGGTGGAATGGGAAGGTGTACGGAGCCTCCCCCCCCGCGTTCTTACACGTCTGGGTGAGGAGGCTATGGAACATGGTGAGGGGGGAGGGGGGTTATACAGGGGCTGTAGCGGCACTCTGTACTCCAGCTGCCGTTCCTGAAGCTCCACCAGACGCCGGAGCATGTCTGTTTGCTCTCGCAGTAGCCCCAGCGTTGCTTCCCGACTCCTCTGATCTTCCTGCCGCCACCTCTCATCTCGAGCGTCTCTCCTGTCCTCACGTTGGTCCCTCCTGTCCTCACGTTGGTCCCTCATGTCCTCACGTTGGTCCCTCCTGTCCTCACGGTCACTGGCTTCTTTCCTATACTTTGAAACCGTGTCCTTCCACTCATTCAGATTAGCTCTGTCACTGCAGGTGGATTGCATGATTTCTGCAAACATCTCGTCTCGCGTCTTCTTCTTCCGACGCCTTATCTGTGCTAGCCTTCGGGCTGGAGGAGGGAGGCTTGAAGAATTTGCAGCTGCATGAAGGAGGGAAAAAATGAGAGAATTTTTTAAAAAGATACATTTTGCAGAACAATGCTTATACTCTTTCATGGTGACCAACACTATTCACATTACATAGCACATGTGATTTTGCCTCTTAATATTGAGTGCCTGTGGCTTTGGTGTTAGAGATCACAGACGCAGGTCCAGGCAACACAATTCAGCTTGCAGGCAGCCATGGTAAGCCATTGTCTTTCGGCTTCTGCGCCCTCCTTTCCCACATAGCAAGCAAAGCCTGTTGACTGCTGCGGTTTTCCTGTTAACCTTCAGCAGCAGAAAACAAACTAACCCCCCGACCATCCAATTCTCTGGGATGATCGCTGTATCCCTCCCCCCACCGCGTGGCAGGTATCAGGGAAGATCCCTGCAGAAACCAAACTAACCCCCGCTCTCCCCCCCCTCCCACCATGAATTCCCTGGGATGATCAATGTACCCCTCCCCCGACCGCGTGGCTGGTAACAGGGAAGATCCCTGCTAGCCAAACGCGAAAAGCTCTGGGCCAATCCCCCCCACGGTCGCCTAACTGCAGGGAAGGATTTCTTTTCAGCCACAGGCAAACAGCCCAGTAGGAACGGCCACCTCTGTCCCCTTAATTAAATTCCCGTATTTCAACCAGGTTACCATGAGCGATATCACTCTCCTGAGGATTACACAGCAAGATAAAGAACGGATGTTGCTTGAATGCCAGCAAACACCGGGACCATACGCTGCCAGGCTTTGTCAGGCAATGATACCAGATTACTTGCTGCAAGCATGGCGTGGTCAAGTGTCCTACCATGGAGGACGGAATAAGGCTGCACTGCCCAGAAACCTTGTGGCAAGGCTTTTGGAGTACCTCCAGGAGAGCTTCATGGAGATGTCCCTGGAGGATTTCCGCTCCATCCCCAGACACATTAACAGACTTTTCCAGTAGCTGTACTGGCTGCGAATGCATCCCAAGTCCTCAGGGCAAAATAATCATTAAAAAACCTTGCTTTTAAAACAAGTTTTATATTTTAAAAGGTAAACTCACCTGAGGTCCCTTCCATGGGGTCGTGGTCTTGGATACTGGCTTGGGAGGGTTCGGAGGGTACTTCAGTCAGGCTGAGAAAAAGCTCCTGGCTGTGGGGGAGAACGGAGTGCTGGGTGCTCTCCGCAAGCTCGTCCTCCTCCTCGTCCGCAGAATCCTCAGGTGTTGCTGAGATTATCCCTGCCTCGGAATCAACGGTCAGAGGTGGGGTAGTCATGGCGGCCCCCCCTAGAATTTCATTTAGCTCAGCGTAGAAGCGGCATGTCCGCGGCTCTGACCCGGAGCGACCGTTTGCCTCCTTTGTTTTTTGATAGGCTTGTCTGAGCTCCTTCACTTTCACGCGGCACTGATCTGAGTCCCTATTGTAGCCTCTCTCCATCATGCCCTTGGAGATTTTTTCAAAAGTTTTGGCATTTCGTCTCTTTGAACCAAGTTCTGCTAGCACTGAATCCTCTCCCCATATAGCAATCAGATCCAGTACCTCCCGAACGGTCCATGCTGGTGCTCTTTTTCGATTATCAGCCTGCATGGTTACCTGTGCTGATGAGCTATCTGTGGTCACCTGTGCTCTCCACGCTGGGCAAACAGGAAATGAAATTCAAATGGTCGCGGGGCTTTTCCTGTCTACCTGGCCAGTGCATCCGAGGTCAGATTGCTGTCCAGAGTGGTCAGTGGTGCACTGTGGGATAGCTCCCGGAGGCCAATAACATCGAATTGCGGCCACACTACCCCTAATTCGAATTTACAAAATTGATTTTGGCGCTACGCCGCTCGTCGGGGTGGAGTACAGAAATCGATTTTAAGCGCCCTTTAATTCGAAGTAACTGGCTCCGTTGTGTGGACGGGTTAAGGATTAATTCGGATTAACGCAGCTAAATCCGAATTAAAGTCGTAGTGTAGACCAGGCCTTAGACTACTGCATTTCAGCAGGGCTCTAGCCTACGGGCATTTTCAGCATTAAAAATGACATTAAAAAATAACCTCTCAGTCTAGAGACTCATATTTCAGTCATTTATTTCAAAGTTTAGAGGGGTTATATTGCTTTGTCATAAACCTATACAACATCAGTCTGACTGTGGAAAAGGATGCAAGGCTCACTGGATTGGCTGGCAAAGCATCCTGCAATACCAAGGCACAAAATATTCTCCTTAGGACATGCTGCCTGGGAAATCACAGGAGAAAACATTAAAAGTTCCAGTTATTTTAGTAGTTGTCTTAAAAATTGAAAAATAGAAGCTATCCCCATCTGATAGAATCTTTGAGAAGACAACGCCAATCACGCGCCCCCCAGGTTTAACTGGGATTATGTTGTTTCATGAAACTTGGGAAGAATCCATATCTTTACAGCTCTGTATCAAGGGCCCATGTCCTTCTCATTAAAAGGGAGGACTCGCTTCCAGAGAACCATGGATCCTAGAACTTCCTATGCACCTCATTGCCTGCTGGAGCAAGACCAACAGAAGAGTGGAATAAAGGGGTGGGGTGCCATTTCTCATGGAAAACCAACATGGGCTCTTTCCCATGAATCGTGCCCATATGCGCTCCCTTATGCCTACTGGGTGACTAATAGTATAGCTATCTCTATTTCTATGCTTCCATTATTTAGCTTCCTAACAAACCCCACTTCTCATTGCCATGCCCCTTCCCTGGTGTTAAAGACACAGGCATGGATTTATAAATCATGCTGCCAAAAGGACAACATGCCAGAGCAGTTGTTCCCTCAGCTGCTCCACCCAGCCAGCTGCACACTGCTCAGGTGGCACGCTGCAGTCCCTATGGGGATATAGATGTAGTGGTGGAGAAGCAGGATTCTTTCTACTTTGTATGGAACGCTCAACGGTTTTCAAAGAGTTTTGCTTCTATCCATCTGGGAAATAAAATGGCCTCCATCACTGAATTATCCAGGCATCTCTAGGAGAAACCCCCAGGCTGCAGGTTGCCAGCAGTTTTGCTCATCAGATCACCATGTGAAGGGGGGAATCATATGCCCCTAGGTTTTGTACACTGCTATACTACACCACACACAATATTAACAAACATTAAGATAGAACATGGTCTTTGATTAGAGGAACATAAAGCTGTAACACAAGCATCTAGTAAGTATTGCTATTCCCTTTTTACAAAAGGGGAAAATTAAGCACAAGTTGGTTAAGTGACTTGCCCAGTATCACATGGGAAATCAATGGCAGAGCTGAGAAGAGAAGCCAGAGCACCTAGATGCTCAGTTCTTTGCTTTAATCACTCAAATGTGCTGTCCCTTCTACTATAATCATGTTCACTTGATACTGTACATGTCATGACAACATACATTGAAACCGCATGTGCAGATTAGCACAGATGTAAGAACGCGGATGTCTAGAAACAGAAGGATATGGGGAACATGATATGATTTCTTTCTGACACACTATTGTGCTTGGCCAACTTATGAAATTACAAATAAAACTGGCTGAGAATGGCCAGGGAGCATCTTGAACACCCTTGAAAGTAGATATATATATATATATTTGGTCTTTATAGTGCTTGGAAGAATATTCTAAAACCTTGAAAAACTAATCAAGTTCATCTTCTACTAGAAGGATCCATTTCATTGAGTTTTCAAAGTTGTTTTAAGTTATTAAGATGCATTAAAAGAGCATAAAAATGCACATAATTATTCCCACCCCCACAGTTATCTATTGCTTCTCTTAAAATCAGCCAGAGTCCAGTCACTGAGCCAGCTGTAACAGCCTATAATTTACACAGTGTAACAGAACAAACTTGGTAAGCATTACCTCCAAGATAGAGTAAAAAAGACACATTGTTATGTGCTTTTATCACTGTATGACCCAGGCAGACTTATGAAGTCCAGGGGTGGTGAGTGATTGCATTAGAAACCAGGACAAAATATTCTGAAATGTACATATACATATAACTTCCCCTGAATTCACCAGCACCAACCTCCAGTCAAATTTTGGAGAATTCTATGGCAGGAACAAGCAGGTCTGGCACTCTGTCGCACGCTCCCCACCCCACCCCACTCTCTTCTCTCAAGCTCTCTTTACCCACATTATTGTCTCTAAATAGACAGGAGTGATAACATCAGGAGGCCAGGTCAGGCCATAGAGATCTGCATACAGGCACGCTGTATTTGGAACTCCCTTTTCTGTGTGAAAGAAATAGGCATCTTCTTTACCCTTCAGGCCCTCAGGAAGCCTCTGATCTGGAGGGAAGGATTTTGACAGGGTAGAGGGACAGGCTGGATGGGATGGATGTAGAGCTGAGAGGGGATGCACATCATCCCTCTGCAGAATTAGGCAAAAAAGATAAGCCAGCTGTGGCTGAATTAACTTTCTGTGTAGTCACTCCTGGGAGCTCCTGGGGCAGCTGCAGCCTGGGGGAGATAGGAGCAGTTCCTTCTACCGTGGTTCCAATGGAGCTGTGGTTTCAGTGATATAGGGGGCCCTGCCACATGTCAAACCTTGGGCAGAGGCACAGGGTTTCTGTGCAGATGTCCTTTACCTCCTGTGGATCCTGGTGGTCTGCTAGGTTTGTGGCCTTTTCCATGAGGTGGTGGCAAAGCCTGCCCCTGCCATGGGGTGAACAGGGGGAATCTCATCAAGGAGTTAGTCATGTAGACCCCCTCCCACAAGGGATAATATGAGATATTGGCAAAGAAGGGGGTACACAGATGATGTCAGCTCTGAATATTTTCTCTTGATACATTACTGTTGCCTCTGTGTTTTGCAGACAGACAAGCAATTAAAACCAAGTGCTCAAGAGAAGAGGCAAGAAGGTGTAACAAGACCAGGCAATCAGGCCCAATGGCCTTGCAATGGGATTATTAATGTGGTTGCATGGCAATCTCTTGTCACATCAGGAAATTGCTTGGTCATTACTCTGGTCCAAAAAATAAATGTTCTGGGGCTTGACTCCTGCTCATCCAATACTCCACCCCCCCTTTCACACCCTTACTATGGAATTATATAGAGTAGGGGCTAAATTCACATCCAGTAGTGTACACAGGCACAGCTCTACTGAATCCAGTTGGGGCAGCAGAGCAGAGCTGGTACAGCAGGAGAGGGTAGATAGAACTGGCAGCACCTGTATGAGGATGTCAGTCTAGTTAGAGAAAGGGGTGTTGGGTAAGGAGAGTTAGAGTGATAAGTTGTACATGGGGGATGAGTGGGAGTTGGGAAGACATTCAAAAGGAGAGGTATCCAGGCCCAGAGAGGTTGGCAGAACTGCTGGACCCTGGAACAAGACTCCAGGAAGGAGGAAATGAGGAGACTGTTGCAGGGAGGGAGGGAGCTAACCACAACTTGACATAGTCATTTTCTAAATATTCATCAAATAATTTACATAAAAAAATAAAAGCCAGCATTATCTGGCAAAAAAATTGTGAACATTATTTGGTGAATATTAATCAACCAGCTCCAGTAGTAACAAGGTGGAGGAAACCTTGAAAGTTGAAATAATTCAGATAAGCATCTAAATGGAAGTCCAGACCTTTGGCGATTTATCCATTAGTCCTAGTGCCACATAAATGACATTTTCACATATAAGACCCAAAAGTTCTTATCCCTAGCATGCCATTTTAACAAGCTTCCTCATGGGGAGGGATAGCTCAGTGGTTTGAGCATTGCCCTCCTAAACCCAGGGTTGTGAGCTCAATCCTTGAGGGGGCCATTTAGAGATCTAAGGCAAAAATCTGTCTGGGGATTGGTCCTGCTTTGAGCAGGACCTTCTGAGATCCCTTCCAACCCTGATATTCTATGATTAAGTGTTCCAGGTTCCAGATATACAGCTGCTGTTACTTGCATGCACTGATCTTAAAAATTATTCAGCCTTTTGTATATACATATTACATGCACCCACATGGGGAACTACATTAACCCAGATATTTTGGGCCAGATTCTTAGCTGGTATAAACTGGCATAGCTCCATTGAAGCCAATTTACACCAGCTAAGCATTTGGCTAACTGTTTACACTGTAAGAAACTGCCTGGTGTGCTTGTGTATCTCTGCCCTCTACTATAGGGAATCAGAACTGCTCAACTGTGACAGGAGCTGCACAGCTACCGGTTAACCCAGACTCTTCTTCAGCTCATGTGGCAGGGACCTGTGCTTTTGGAGCATGATGATTACATTTCTCTCTACTGTCAGTGAAATTCTGAGTGACCATAGCATGCAGTATAATAAAAACCAAAAAATCCTAGGTGATGATGGGTTTGTTATAGTACATGCAAGTTGTGTGTGCTGTTGCCTACTTCGGATCTTACTAAGATGACAAGAAAGTTAACTCTGATGTCACGATACCCATTTTTGTCTTGCTTCCACTGAAAGGATAGTTTTAACAAGTATTAACTTTGAATTACAGCCTAATCCATCAGTCACTGATGTTTTCGTAATACTGAATTGAAATTAAATGTGAAAGTTCTGTCTTATGATGATGTTGAAAAGGAACATATATTTTGACTGCACACATATAACTTTACTTAAGATCTGTTATAAAAAAGCAAGAAGATAAGAGTCAAAGTTAATTGCTTTCATAATTTGAAAGCACTCTGCCTAGGTTCAGAAGTCTGATCACTTCTAAATTAAAGCACATGCATAAAATTGAAGTGCTACCATAAATCCTTACGCACCAGGCTGAATAACTTAAATGGCTCATTTAAGAGTTACACAGGCCAGGATCTCAGGTAACTTACAAGATTCAATGAGCCGCTAACTTGAAAGTTGAACCATCAGTAAATTCCCAAACTTGTAACCTGTAAAATAAGTCCTCCTCCTTCAACTCCACACAATCCCAGACAGATGGCTAATGAAGTCTTAGGTCCCAACCCTGAAATGAGCTCTGCATAGGCAGACCCCTGTAAGGAGCTCCGTTAGCTTCAGCAGGGCTCTGTGCAGGTGCAGAGCTCATTGCAGAAACCTTGGTTCAGAACCAGTTATTTGCCTTTTACTGCTGTGGGAATTTTCCTAAACGACCAGGGCTGAAGCTTGTCTCATTGTCGCATTAACTCTAATCTATTTTCCACATATGATACTGGATATCTGCTACAGTTCAAGAACCTTAAAATTCCTCCTGTCTTTCTGGAGATTTCTTGTCCTGTAAAGGGAATGCCAGTAAAGAACAGTGTGTTCCCCCAAGGAGAATGCTCCCTTCTTGCAGGACAGATAAAATTTTAATGCTACATGACTGTAAAAGGCAGCCTGTGCCTATATAAAGATCACAAATTGGGGCCCAAGTGTGTAAGATACTGAGTGTCTCATGGAAAGGGTTCAGCCTATACCATGACTGCATCTTGAATTTTCCATCTCAACCTCACCTGAAGATAGAACTTCGTTGTTTAGGAAAGTCATGAATAGATAGTTTAGGAAAATGCCTTCATATTAGACACCAGTAAAGTAAATCATGTGCTCTTTTATCAGGAAAATCAACTAATCTTAAACTTGAACAAGAATAATAGGATGTGAATTTCACTTACCCTATAACAATGCAAGAGATGGCAGTTCCCAAAAAGGCATATGTTAAAATTGATCCTAAATTACGAAAAAAATGTCTCTGGGGAAACAAAGTATGAAAAATACAATGTCAAATTTAGCAGAGTTCATCTTAGAAACCTAAATTCAAGTTCAGACACCAAGTTTCGGAGTCCCATTCAAGCTATTCTGGCAGTTGCTACAATAGTTCTTCAGGATTGGAAAAACAAACAAACCATAGACTTCAAATACGCTTTTGAAAATATGATCTAAGACCCCCTCATGTTCTGTCAGTGTGTCTATATGTCACTGATCTTCCCTTGTTGCATCTCAAGTATGAATTGCATATTCATGTATGAAACAGTTAGGGGTCATAATGAAACTCAGGTTCTTAATGACCTATGTAAATATGACAACGAATCCCCTCCCTTACACAGATGTAGGTCCCAATTCTGCATGGTAGGAGACTGCTGCACACATGTGGAGCCTCACTGACTTCAAAGGGGCCTTGCATGGGCAAAGCAATCCATCCACACATTGAAGTGCAAGATCAGAGCCTTACCCAGGCGTAAGAAGCAGAATCAATCAGGCCCATGGGTTTGAAGTCTTAAATAGTTATTTTTCATTCTGTTCTCTGATATCAAATGGCCTAAATAATTACCATGCAAAAGAATTTCAAACTGACAATGAATTAGATTCTTCTCCCCACCAATGTAACAGTGGCACTACAAAGTAGCCATCAGACCAGCCCACCTTCTGTAATTTAAGAGAGAAATCACTTACCTTCTTTAAACTATATCCAGCATGAAATATAATGGGTGGCAGTAAAACATTGAAGAAGATCGAAGGATCAAATGTCATCTGCCAGAAAAGACAAAGATATTGAGTAAGGAAAAAGTAAAACAGCCATTCAGTTTGTTATGGAAGGTTTTAAGTGAGAGTCAGGCCATTTTAAAATCAGGATTAATCACGGTGTCAGCCTTAATAAGTTACTCTCGAAAGTGTGGAAACTGGACAAATTACTCAGAGTTATTATCAGAATAAATACTAGTTTAGAGTTCCCTGCTGCGTGTGCATATAGTACAATATTTAGATATTTTTGTAAAAAAATATTAAGCATAAGAAACAAGTAGTGCTCTGTCAATACAGAACACAGGCAAATTACATTTCATATGTTAAGAAGAGTAATGAACTAGATGGCCTAGTAGGTTTGGTGGTGGACTGGGGACTCAGGAGTCCTGTCTTTGACTTCTGGCTCAGCCACAGATTTCCTCCGTGATTTCTGGCAAGTCACCCTGTGCCTCAGTTTCCCACCTGTAAAATGGGATAATACCTTCCTACTCCATAGATGTTTTGTGAAGATAATGATTCTGAGTTGCTCTGATACTGGGATGATGGCCATACAAGTTGCTACATAGCTAGAAACTGCACACAAAACAAAATTAAAAGGAAAAATAAATCCTTCTTGTGTTTCCTTGTTCCAAATAAAGGAGATCTTCCATCTCATGGGAGGATTTTCTCCATCTTTGCTTATGTTTATTTACTTTTTATTTTGCTTTACCAACTTTAATAATAAACCCCCCCCTTAAAAATGGCAATACTGTGTCAGATCAATGGTTCATTTATCCAGTAGCCTATCTCCCAACAGTGACCAGTGCCAGATGCTTCAGAGGGAATGAACAGAACAGGGCACTTATCGAGTGATCCATCTCCTATTGTCCCATCTCAGATTCTGGCAATCAGAAGCTTAGGAACACCCAGAGGATGGGGTTGCATTCCTGACCATCTTGGCTAATAGCCATTGATGGACCTATCCTCCATGAACTTATCTAATTCTTTTTTTAATCCTGTTATAGTCTTGGCCTTCACAACACCCTCTGACAAAGAGTTCCACAGGTTGACTGCATTGTGTGACCCCTGATTTGTGTGTTATGTGAAGGGGTAAATAATACTTCTATATTCACTTCTCCACACCATTCATGATTTTATAGACCTCTATCACATTCCCCACTTAAGCATGTCTTTTCTAATAAGGGTATGTCTACACTACAAAATTAGGTCGATTTTATAGAAGTCGATTTTTAGAAATCGATTTTATACAGTCGATTGCGTATGTCCCCACTAAGTGCATTAAGTCAGCGTGGCTAGCATCGACTTACGGAGAGGTGCACTGTGGGTAGCTATCCCACAATTCCCGCAGTCTCCGCTGCCCATTGGAATTCTGGGTTAAGCTCCCAGTGCCTGATGGGGCAAAAACATTGTCACAGGTGGTTTTGGGTACATGTCGTCAGTCGACCCTCCCTCCATGAAAGCAACCGTAGACAATCATTTCGCGCCTTTTTTCCTGGGTTACCCGTCCAGACGCCATACCAGTGCAAGCATGGAGCCCATTCAGCTCACCATCACCACTGTTGTTGTGGGCAAGTCTACTGTGCGGGCTGCTGTGAGCCAAGTAGCCAATGCAATCAACATTCTGTTATCAAGGGTGGTGACTCTGGGAAATGTGCGGGTCTTTTTAGATTTAAGGTACATGATATTCCTGTCCTTTGTCGCTGGTGAAGTATTGCAGCCATACATTCCAGTCCGGTCGGTGCTGTAACACCCCAGCACTTCTGTGGTTGACACATGTAACAACTCCAGGGCTCTTGCTCTTTTGCCTTGGGCGAGGTACCTTGCCCTACCAGGACCTCCAAGCATTCGACACAGAAGCACCTGCAGCAGCTGGCATTGCTACACAGCAGCAGCTCCTTGCCTTCGCAGCAGACGGTGCAGTAGGACTGGTACCCGTCCTCGTCATACACGTAGAAGAGCTCCAGGAATTGATCCCTGCAAGTCTGGCAAAGCCCCCCCTCAAACAGCGGGTGGAATGTGGCTGGGTTTTTTCTCCCGCACGATAAACAACTGTCTTCAAGGCTCCTGTTGTTGTTTGTGACTTCGGAAACCATTTGCTCTCTGCTCTGGTCCTCCTCCACCCGCTCCTTGCTGTTGTTGCAGAAGTTAGGCTTTAGCCGCTTGGCCGGGGGTTCTGGGAACATCTTCCCTGCCTGGCTCTTAGCAACCTCCAGGGCATGGTGTATGGCTCGTCGATAGGAGACCAGCTTATTAAACGTGGAGTAGTTGAAATGCTGCCTAAAAGCCATCAGACCCACCAGCTTGTCTGCTGAAACCTCGGAGAACTTCCCATCCCCAAGCCATTGCACCCAGCGCATTCCAGAGATTGCCTGACGTTTGGATGTGACTCTGTAGGAGATGATGATTGCAGGCCACCAGCAGAAGCCCTTGATCTTCCCCCAAACGAGCTCCCCAATTCCAAAATCTTTCCCATCCTGGTATTCCACCACTTCCCCTGCAACGCTGCTCTCCTGCTCCCCAGCGACGAGCTCGGGGGATCTGTTCTGGTCCTCCTGGGTGCTGCTGGCAGACGTGGTACTGCTGCTCTGGGAGGACTCTTTGGAATCCTCCTCAGTGAGGTCGATCAGGGGCGCCTGGAAAGACATGGCCATCCTCCTCTTAGAGCACTGAATGGGAGCCAGAGACTCCAGGTCATTCTCTTCTTTAAGTTTTGTCTCATGGAGATTCAGTCCTGCCTGGAATATCATGCGAGCTGGAGGCTTCTGCCTCAGGCTGCTCTCCCAGCCGGCAGCACCGCACGGTCGCACCTACCCCAGTCTACCCCTTGCTCCCATGGCTCATGAAGCCTGGACAGTAGTAAGGAGCAGTTCAACTATAGGCTGAGCAAGTGCAGAATGGTGGTAGAATGTGCCTTTGGACATTTAAAAGCTCACTGGTGCTGTTTGCTGACTACGTCAGACCTCAGCGCAACCAACATTTCCATTGTTATTGCTGCTTGCTGTGTGCTCCATAATATCTGTGAGAGTAAGGGGGAGACGTTTATGGGCAGGGTGGGAGGTTGAGACAAATCGCCTGGTGTCCGATGTTGAGCAGCCAGACACCAGGGTGATTAGAAGAGCACAGCTAGGTGCGCTGTGCATCAGAGAGGCTTTGAAAACCAGTTTCATGACTGGCAAGGCTTCGGTGTGACAGTTGTGTGTGTTTTTCTTTGATGCAAACCCGTCCCCTTTGTTGATTTTAATTCCCTGTAAGCCAACCACCCTCCCCCCTTTGAAATAAAGTAACTATTGTTTTGAAACCATTCATTCTTTCTTTATTAATTAAAAAAAAAAAGATAACGGACAAGGTAGCCTGGGTGAGGTGGGGGAGGAGGGAAGGACAAGACCACGTTGCTTATTGTAGCCACACTAAAAATCAAACTGTTTGAATGACAGCCTTCTGTTGCTTAGGTCATCCTCTGCAGTGGAGTGGCTGGGTGCCCGGAGCCTCTCCTCCCCTCTCCCCCCGCGTTCTTGGTCGTCTGGGTGAGGAGGCTATGGAACATGGAGAGGAGGGTATGTGGTTACACAGTGGATGAAGCGGGGGTCTGTGCTCTTGTTGGCTTTCCTGCAGCTCCAACAGATGCTTCATCATGTCTGTTTGGTCCCCCAACAGACGCTTCATCATGTCCGTTTGCTCCCCCATTAGCCTCAGCATCGTGTCCTGCCTCCACTCTTCGCATTCACTTAATTCTTTCCTGGCCTCTGAATGCTTCCATGCGTTAAGCTACGCCCTATCAGTGCGGTAGGACTGCATGAACTCGGAAAACATGTCATCGTAAGTACGTTTTTTTCCACCTTCTAATCTGCGATAACCTCAAGGATGGAGATGATAGGGGGAGCGTAGAAACATTCTACGCTCTACAATTCTGGGGGGACTGCATGGTCACTTGTGCTGCTGAGTTCGCCATGCTGACCAAACAGGAAATGAAATTCAAAAGTTCCCGGGGCTTTTCCTGTGTACCTGGCTAGTGCATGGGAGTTCAAAGTGCTGTCCAGAGCGGTCACAATGGAGCACTCTGGGATAGCTCCCGGAGGCCAATACTGTCGATTTGCGTCTGCACTACCCCAAATTCAACCCAGCAAGGTCAATTTTAGCGCTATTCCCCTCGTCGGGAAGGAGTACAGAAGTCGATTTTAAGAGCCCTTTAGGTCGACGGAATGGGGTTGGTTGTGTGGATGCAGTCATTTTAAAATCGACCTAACCTGGCTAAATTCGACATACATTATTTTGCATTTATTAACGCAGAATTTCATCTGCCATTTTGTTGCCCAGTCACCCAGTTTTGAGAGATCCCTTTGTAATTCTTGGCAGGCAGCTTTGGACTTAACTATCTTGAGTAATTATGTATCATCTGCAAACTTTGCCACCTCACTGTGCACCCCTTTTTCCAGATCATTTATGAATATGTAGAACTTGTCCCAATACAGATCTTGGGGGGACACCACTATTTACCTCTGGCCACTGTGAAAACTGGCCATTTATTCCTACCCTTTGTTTCCTATCTTTTAACCAGTTACTGATCCATGACAGAACCTTCCTTCTTACCCCATGACTTCCTATTTTGCTTATGAGCCTTTGGTGAGGGATTCTGTCAATGGCTTTCTGAAAGTCCTAGAACACCATATCCCCTGCGTCACCCTTATCCACATATTTGTTGATTCCCTCAAAGAATTCTAATAGAGTGGTGAGGCATGATTTCCCTTTACAAAAGCCATGTGAACTCTTCCCCCAACATATCATGCTTATCTATGTGTCTGATAATTCTGTTCTTTACTATAGTTTCAACCAATTTGCCAGGTATTGAAGTTAGGCTCACCGGCCTGTAACTGCCAGGATTGCCTCTGGAGACATTTTTTAAAATCGGCATCACATTAGCTATCCACCAGTTATCTCATACAGCCAATGCTCAAGCAATTATTTTTACTTTCATAACTGATGCGGCAAGCCCAGAGGTGCCGGAGCTATGAACTGCCAACCCTAGAGGTGCTAGAGCTGAGCCCTGGCAAGCCCCAGCACAAATTAAGCACGGCATACAGTGGCAGATTTAAGCGATAGGTTACATACTACAGTTTGTAGTTCTGCAATTTCATATTTGGGATCCTTCAGAACTCTTGGGTGTATACCATCTGGTCCTGGTGACTTACTGTTGTTACTGTTTAATTTATTCTAAAATCTCCTCCATTGACACCTCATTCTGGGACAGTGCCTTAGGGTATGTCTACACTACCCACCGGATCGGCGGGTAGCGATCGATCTATCGGGGATCAATTTATCATATGTAGTGTAGATGCGATAAATCGATCCCCAATTGCTCTCCCGTCGACTGCTGAACTCCAGCTCAGCGAGAGGCGGAAGCAAAGTCGACGGGGGAGCGGCGGCTGTCGATCCCGCACCGCGAGGATGCGAAGTAAGTGATTCTAAGTTGATCTAAGATATGTCGACTTCAGCTATGCTATTCTTGTAGCTGAAGTTGCGTATCTTAGATCGATCCCCCCCCCCCAGTATAGATCAGGCCTCAGATTATCACCTAAAAAGAATGGCTCGGATGTAGGAATCTCCTTCATATCCTCTGCAATGAGGACTGATGTAAAGAATTTATTTAGCTTCTCTGCAACTGCCTGGTCTTCCCTAAGTACTCCTTTAGCACCTTGATTGTCCAGTGGCCCTACTGATTGTTTGGCAAGCTTCTTGCTTCTGATGTTCTTACATTTTTTGCTGCTAGTTTTTGTGCCTTTTGCTAGTTGCTCTTCAAATTCTTTTTTCGCCTGGCTAGTTATACTTTTACTTATAATAATAAATAATAATAATAAATGGAGATATCCTATCTCCTAGAACTGGAAGGGACCATGAAAGGTCATCAAGTCCAGCCCCCACTGCTTTCACAAGCAGGACCAAGTACTGATTTTTGCCCCAGATCCCCAAGTGGCCCCCTCAAGGATTGAACTCACAACTCTGGGTTTAGTAGGCCAATGCTCAAACCACTAAGCTATCCCTCCCCCCTTGACTTGCCAGAGTTTATGCTCCTTTCTATTTGCCTCAATAGGGTTTGACTTCCAGTTTGTAAAGGATGTCTTTTTGTCTTGAACCTGTCTCTATTCCTCTGTTGTTTAGCCATGGTAGAATTTTTTGGCCCTTTTACTGGTGGGTTTTTTTTTTTATTTAGGGAATATAGTTTGAGTCTCTATTATGGTGTTTTTAAAAAGATGCACTCTTGTGACTGTTCCTTTTAATTTCTATTTAACTACCTTCCTCATTTTTCTGTAGTTCCCCCGTTTCAAGTTAATTGCTACTATGATGGGTTTCTTTGGTCTTCCACCTCCCCTTAAGAATGTTAAATTTAATTACAGTATGGTAGCTATTACTGAGCGGCTCAGCTATATTCATCTCTTAAGTGCACCACTTAGGACTAAATCAAGAATTGCCTCTCCTCTTATGGATTCCAGGACTAGCTGCTCCAAGAAGCAGTCATTAATGGTGTCTAGAAATTTTATCTCTGCATGGTGACATGTTCCCAGTCAATAGGGGGATAGTTGAAATTCCCCATTATTAGTGAGTTTTCTGTTTTTGTAGCCTCTGTGATCTCCCTGTGCATTTCACAATCACGGTCACCATCCTGGTCAGGTGGGTGGTAGTGTATTCCTATTGCTATTCTCTTATTATTCAAGCATAGAATTTCTATCCTTTCTATGGTACAGTTTGAGTCATTTAAGATTTTTACTATATTTGACTCTATACTTTCTTGCACATATAGTGCCCTCCTCCACCAGCATGACCTAGTCTGTCATTCCTATGTATTTTTTACCATGGTGCTAACCACGTTCTATTTATTTTCATCATTCCACCAAGTTTCTATGATGCCGATAATATTCTAATTCACCCCTTCTAGTAAAAAGTTTCCAGCTCAGTCACTGGAGCAGCTGGTTAGCACATTCAGTTTTAAAATTTTTCCCAAACATAACTGTTTGGAAAAGAGCCCGTGTACCTGTCTAATATTCATTTTTCTAGATTCCATAGAAAAATACTTGTGCAGGAGAATTTTGTTTTCTGACTGCATATACTGCAAACTCAATTTGGGTTCAAAGGGTCAAGCTGGGTTCTCTCAGTCTCACATCATCTCGAGGCATAAAGGTCCTGCAGGCTAAATTAGCCCCTCAGCATTGTCTAAGCAAGGGAATGTGTACACTGCTCCGCAGTTTGAACTATAGGGGAATGAATACAACTGTGCACCGAAGTACTGAGCTGTAACTCCCCCAGACGGGCACTGAGGACAGGGACTAAAAGGTTCCTAGTTTATCTTAAGGTAATCATGTTTGAAGAGAACTACATTAAGGTGAACTAGGAACATTCTACTTGACAGTAAAATGTAGTTTTGCCAAGATGTGAATTTGCTCTTTCGGCAAGAGATTCGCTTGGTGGGTATATGCTGAAATCGCACATGTATTAGGAAGCCTTTCCTTTAAACTTCAGATGTTTTGCTGTTTCTTTTAGGAAAGTATATTCAATTAGAGGGCTTTTAATGTGCTTAATTATTAACAGTTCAACTAATTTACCAATAACATCCTGTAGCTCTTCATTATCATTTCTGTTCCCATCTGTACTGATAGTGCAGGAAAAACTGCCATGGCAATGAAACTGAAATATCCTCTCAGTGGCACTCATCTATCCCTATGAGACAACAGCTTATTTATCCTCTGCACTGCTGGAGATGCAACACATCATTGTGTGTGGAAATCGGAGGGGGACTAACTCCATCATGGTCGCTGGTATGCCACCTTGTGAGGAAAAAGTGGTCTGTCTTGGAAGCAGCAAGGGGTTACATTATAGTCTCCATGTTCAATGGATGAGACTCATCTATTCTGCACGGAGCCAGAGTAACTGGGCTTTGTATGGGGCAATGAGCAGTCCACTATTCACTCCCCAAACCAGGGCTGTGCCACTATTCTACAATCCAGCCCTTCCTGCCCTCTAAACTGGGATAGCAGCAGCTGTTACTCCATACACCCTTATGCAAGCTGTTAGGCCCCTGGATCTGTGTAACCCTGGACTGTCAAACCCACTCAAGTCTCTGCTTAGCACCAGTCTGTTTGGATCCCATATGGAGCTTCCTCACAGAGATGGGGTGGAGGGCTACCCATGTGTTATGCAGGAAGTCAGAATAGCTCATGGTGGTCCCTTCTGGCCTTAAATTGCAATAAAAATACAGTATATGTCCCCCCAGCCCTACTCAAGGGATTAGGCAATGTGGAGGTTCTTGCATAGGCCCTTTGCTTTGGGGTGAATTTCACCCTATGAGCATATACAGAGTATTACTTGTGGCATTGGGTGAAAAGAATCAAACAAAATAAGAAATTGTGCCCCAACTTTTAATGGAACCTTTTTGCAGGTTCAGGAATAATTAGTTACCTTTTTTCAATTGTCACACAATCCTATGCTCCTCAGTTCTGCTTTAGGATGAGGAACAGAAGGACCAACATACCAGTGGAACAGCAGGTGACCCAACAAGTATGGGAGGCACCAATAATCTTGTGAAGAAACCTGTTCTTGTGAAACTTCCAGTTCAATTTTTCAGAGCCCATAGTTTCAAGGAGTTCAAATACATTTAATATAAAGATCTGAACACTGGGGTCCAAATTCAATTCAGAGCTCTTTTGAGGTTCATCCAGCCCAGTGCTTAATTTGTAATGAAAGACGTGCCGGGGCACAAGTGATTTTTGTACTTTCAAAACTGACATATCAAGCCCAGAGGTGTCAGGGCTATGAAATGCCAAGCTAGAGGTGCCAAGGCTCAGCATTTGTATTTAAAATAGCTTATCTACTTTAAAAATGTTCTTGTTGATTTTATTCTATGAACATTTCTGGAGCTAGTTTTGCCAGATGTCACAGCATAATCTTTACTATTCTTCAGATGTGAGTCTCCACTCAGATATTCCGCTCCCAGAAGTGGCCAGCGCCACGTCCCTGTGGACCCTGGGGGAGGAGGCAGAGGGCTCCGTGTGCTGCCTTCACCAGCAGGCACTGCCCTCTGCAGCTCCCATTGGCCGGGAACGGGGAACCGCGGCCAATGGGAGCTTCGGGGGAGGTACCTGCAGGTGAGGGCAGTGCGTGGAGCCCTCTGTCTGCCTCCCTCTGCCCCCAGCGGCCTCAGGGACGTGGTGCTGGCTGCTTCCGGGAGCGGAGCAGTGCAGGGCCAGGGCAGGCAGGGAGCCTATCTTAGCCCCGCTGCATGCCGCTGCCACCCCAGAGCCTCTCCAGGTAAGTGGCACCGGGCCGCAGCCCGCACCCCAGCCACCTGCCACACCCTAACCCCCTGCCCTGAGCGCCCTCACACACCCCGCACCCCAACCCCTGCCCTGAGCCCCCTAGTACACTCCACCTCCTCCCACACCCCGCACTCCCTCCCGCACCCCAACCCCTGCCCAGCCCTACATTCATGGCCCTGCATGCAATTTCCCCACCCAGATGTGGCCTTCAGACCAAAAAGTTTGCTTATCCCCGATTTAGAGGGTTGTCACTAGACCTGCTAAATTGACTACCGATGCATCCATCACCACACATCAATTCCCGGTAAGTGTAGACAAGCCCTTACTGTGTGTTGAGAGGGCTCACCACCTTGCAGAAGGCACAAAGCATCTCACAGGATTGGGCAACCCTATAACTAAATTTAAATGCCTATTTCAGATCACTCATTTGGTTACAGCTTTAAAGTCATTTGACAGCACCTAGAATTTCTTAAGTACTGTAATAAATTTTACTTCAAGCTACAGCCTGGATTGTCAAAGGGACACTGCAGTAGGTCACACTCCAGGAGTAATTGTAAAGCTCTTTAATAAAGGCTCGTTACATATTTAAAATATTA
The DNA here is from genome assembly GCF_002925995.2 of Terrapene triunguis. Taxonomy (NCBI): domain Eukaryota; kingdom Metazoa; phylum Chordata; order Testudines; family Emydidae; genus Terrapene; species Terrapene triunguis. The sequence goes on from NW_020664439.1 coordinate 19,818,325, forward strand.
CATCATACTTCTTTCAGGAAAAGGAGTAATTATACTGGATTCTGCATTCCAGCAGATGAATGGGTATTTATGTGTTTAATTCCAATTAACAAATTAAATTGCGCATAAAAAATTCTTTGTTGATAGGAAAGCAGATGCTACTTGGAGAAGCATGTGCTCCCTTCTATGCTTTTCCTAAATTGTCTGTTTTTAATGGGAAAGGTTTTGGATCAGATATGCAATGTCTGTCAACTGCCGAAAGGATTGATTTGGCAGGCATGGAGTGTTCATACTGTTCTTCATTCTCCACAGTTATCAGAGAGGACTAGGATGTGTTACAACATCTTAATAAATGGGGGAATTTCCTGGTTAGGGAGATCACTAGTTGCTGCTTAAAGCACTGCTCTCTATATTTATACCCTCACACGACATGGTGTCAGAAGTCCATGAATCTCTCTGTCTCTGAAGGAGTAGAGGACAGAAAAGATCCCTGACTGCCAGAGTAGTGAGTGAGCGGGGAAAGTGTTGAAGCTGCAGCAGGAAGGAATCAGAGCCCTGTCTCAGCACAGCAATGGAGCCTGTAGCACAAATGGAGAAAAGGAAGTGCTAGCAGTCAGTTGGGCCTGTGAACAGCTCATGGCATATCCGTTTGGCTTGAATTTTAATAAAGAAACAGACCACAAGCCCTTAGTGGTATTACTGGGATCAACGCCTTCCACCTAGGATTCAAAGATTTTGGCTATAGCTAATGTGATTTTTTTTCAACACTGAACACATTCCAGAGCAGCAGACACGCTATCTAGAAGACCCAATGGGGCAGCCAATGGAAGATGAAGAAGCTTTAGAGAAAGATGTCAAAGTCTACACTTTGTTCTTGCAGCAATTCCAGTATCTACCAGCTGACTTCAGCAAATTGGAGATAAACAACTAAAGCATGAGACTTGCCAGAAACAGACTCTATTCTGCCAAGGAGGGTGGGGTCAAAGAAGTCAATTTCCAACTGACCTACCACCATACTGACAGGACCAAAATGACCTTTCACATGCCAGATGGCCTGCTTCTGAAAGGACACACATTCTTATCCCTACGAACTTCAGAAAGATACTCTCCAATATCCCTGAGGGACACCAAAGTACAACCAAGTGTGGAGCATGAGCATAGCAATCTGTGTGGTGACCCAGTCTGAATAGGCAAAGTCACACCTTAGTAGAGGCTGCGAGATATGTAACAAGGAGAGGGGGAAAAAATCTCCAAAACCATTACTCTATACAGAGCTATCTGACAGATCTTGGCAGTGGGTAGCCACAAGATTTATTTTTTTCCATTATTATAGCTGATTAATTCTCCAGATATTTTGATTTAGCTAAACTTACACAGTGTTCCTTGGCACAGGTCATTCAGAAACGAAAGTCAATATCTACACCTCATGGAGTTGCTGTAGTCCGCATATCTGATAATAGGCCTCAATTTACCGCTAAAACATTCCTACATTTTGCACAGGACATTGATTTTGAACATTGTAGGAAGAATCCACATTGCCCCCAGAGTAACAGGGAGGTGGAAAGAGCAGTGCAGACTTTAAAAAGACTGCTGCAAAAATCAGTGGCCCCATATAAAGCATTCCTAGGCATATCGATCAACACCACTTGCATCTGGACTATCTCCATCAGAACTTCTGATGGGAAGACAAATAAGGACATCTTTGTCTATGGCAACAATACAGATTAAACTGGTCCAACCTGATGGAATTTCAAAAATGGGATGCTGAACTCAAAATTCAGCAACCAAAAAGCGTCCATATTCAGCACAGAACAAAAGCATTACCTGAACGGACAGTGGTGGATTAGCCCCTGAGCCAATAGGGTCCGTGCCCATGGGCCCCGACCAATTTGGGGGCCCTGGAAAAATGGGCACCCCATGCCCTGACCCCGTTCCTGCTGCCTGCCCAGCGCTCCTGCCGGGAGGTGGGGAGCGGGAGCGGGGCACGGTGGATTGCCCCGCTCCCTCCTGGCAGGAGCACTGGGGGGTCGGAGCAAGCCCCTGGGTCTCAACCCCTCCTGGCAGGAGCACTGGGGGAGGGGAGGAACTGCAGGTGGAAGAAATGGGGAGGGGCCCCCACTTGCTCTGGCCCAGAGCCCCAAAAAATCCTAATCCGCCTCTGTGACAGGAGATGAGGAACAAAGTTTGGATCAAGAGCTCCCAGACATTTGGAACTGTTCAGAACTTGGTAGAAACTCCCAGATCCTACCGAGTGGAGACTCCAAGAGGACTTCTCCAGAGGAATCAGATTCATCTTCTGTATTTCCCAACACACCAAAGAGAGGATCTGGGGCTTGCAAGTACTCTGTAAGGAATTAAGCCCCCTCCTCAGGGAACTCCATGCACAAACTCCACAGAAGTGATAACACAGTCTGGAAGACTGATCAGACCCCATCAAAGACTTGATCATTAAAATAATGCCCGGGATTATTTAAATGCAATTGATAAGGGGACATAGGAAAAATAGTTTTAAGAAATTTGAAGTATATTTTGAACTGTTGTATGTATATCATTTAAATTTTAACTTTTCATTATAAAGAAAGGAAGATGTGGAGTGGTTAGGGAGTTCCTGGTCTTCCACAGTCACCAGCGAGAAACAGGATGTGTTGCAGCAGCCATCTTACTAAATGGGAGAACTTCCTGGTTAGGGAGTTCTCTAGTTGCTGCTTAAAGTATAGTCTCTGTGTTTATGTCTTCACCAGAGGCAGATTAAGGGTTTTTGTCTCGGGCGAGAGCAAGTGCCCGCCCCCATTCTGCCTGCAGTCCCCCTGGCCACTCCCACCCCCAGATGCTCCTGCCGGGAAGCGGAGGCGCCTATTTTTCTGGGGTCCCCCCAATTGGCCAGGGCCCCTGGGCACGGGCCCTGTTGGCCCCCTGGCTAATCCGTCACTGGTCTTCACACCATAGCACACAATCTGGAAAATGCCAGCACTTTGTGGGTTAACCCTGTGCATTGCATTTGGCCTCTTCAACAAAAAGTGTTGATTGAAAGTGGCAAATTTTAATAATTTTGGAAAAAAAAATTATTATAATGACCCCTCATCATTCCTGCAATTTGTGGAGTTAAGTTATCTGAAAAACAGATTTACTGCATTTCTTCATAACGAATAAAAACCTCAGTATTTTTGCAGGTAATAAGCAAGACAACATTTTTCCCTATTCCAGTTTAATGTATAGTATTTTGCAAAAATTTTAAGGCATAAATATATATTGAGCCAGATCCTCAGCTGGTATAAATTGCTGTACATCTACTGACTTCAATGAAGCTACATCCCTTTTTTGTCATATATGTATGAAATCTATCTAATCTGTATGAAAAACTACAACGCTAAGGATTTGAACTCAGTATGACAGAAATGTGTAGCTGGTAGGAAAAACAGATTTTGCATAACAACCATGAGAATTTATGGATCTTGGCCACATTATCTCCTGCCCAGAAATCCACTGAGCACAAAAGAGAAAGAGAGAACACTTCATTTTGTCTTGATTTCTTCTTGTGCCGCTCTGACTTACACCAGCTGGCAGCGGTCCCTAAAGGACCGTATATCAGCTGAGAATTGGCAGAACACAGTTCCATTCTAATTCCATTTGAAGAAGACCCCAAAACCCCTTGCCTCCCTGACATGTCCCCGACAGCAGGATGGGATGAATTGTTGACATGAGAGCTGCTATAAACCAGCTTTACACCAAGAGAGAGCTCCCACTTCTTGGTTTAGCCAGGTCCAAGTGCAGTGGAAAGAGGCCAGAACACAGGATGGAATCTAGCCCACTGCTTTGGCCGCCATATGGAACACATTTTGTTCTACGAGTGCCATTGCAAAAAACAAAAAGACATGTAATAAAAATGGAATATTGCCTAGAGTTCAAACAAAGTGCATTCCTCAGTGCATTCCAAGTCCTATATGTATGAAACAGATGCATTTTTACTGTGTTTTGCTTCTTCAACAAAAGACTGGGGAAGAAAAACAATGTACATTTTCGTTATAAAATAAGACACTCATTAAAATGATTTCTCAAAAGTGATGTTAGAATGAGCATAGATCTGAACAAAAATAAAAAAAAATGGTCAGCCTTGCTATTGCAGGTATAGTGCCTGTATTCTCCATCAAGTTCAGGCCTGTAGAGACAGTGTTCTGCTTTTTTAACTTCATTTCAAGTAACTCCCAGTACAACAGAATCCTGTTTACAGCCGAGCACTGAGAGACAAGACACATTATAATAATAAGCCTGTGTAATTCATTGTTCTGTCTGGGGGCTCTCCTACATTAATATCTTTAAAAGTGACACCATGTCATTAGCATAATGGCTTGCTCCTCCTCTGTCCAGATAAAGTGCTTTAAAAAAAAATGGCTACAATATACTAGATGGATTATTTAGCTTTATAGCAAACAGACCAGACTGCAAAATTGCTTCCGTCTTCTTACCAACAGATAACTTGATTCGATAAACAGGAAGTGAGAACTCAGCAAAAAATAATTTTTTTACACTGTTCTGCTTACTTTGAGTTATTAAACTAATGTGAACCGGCTGGCAAATAATAGGATGTGGTAAATTTAGCTATGCTGACAACTTTATGGGAAATAAGCTGGAGAAAGAACTTTTTACCACTAACTCTTCCAAACCAAGAGTCTCAAATGTCACATTAACATGGGAATTAAGTCAGTAAGTAAATTAGATTAAACGTTTTTCCATAGGCAACAGAAATCCTAATTGCATATTTTTATTATTCAAAACAATGCTATGATATAACAAAAATATATTTATAAATCATGGCACAAGCTAATCACTGCTGAAAAGGCTCAGGAACCTTATATGATGAAGTCAAAGGGGAATTTTGGTTTGCACAAAACAATCAAGAAATAGGTCAAAATGCAAGCATTTTTGTTAATTATTATTTTTAAACCAAAGACAGAAAAGGCTCTTTGGGGCTTGTTTTCACCTTCTAAATTCTGCTGAATTTGCATTTGTTGTATAGTGTAAAGTCGAGGTGGAGTGAATCCCGCAGGCATAGTTTGCAGAAGTAGCATCTGCAGCATGTTCCCCTCCCTGTGGCCTGAAGAAACCCACAATGCTAACTCCACAGAGCTGAGGCTTTAGAGAATCTTTTCAGGGTGCCAGGCTGGGGAAAAAGGGGAGGATGATCCCCCGACAAGGCTGCAGATACCAGTGTGCAATTTATGTTGCTCCATTCTCATAATGAGTCATTATTCAGCTCCAGAGTGAGTGCTGTGATGAAGATGCTGAAACCTAGGCTGCTCATTGCATCTGAGCACAGCTGGATGTCAGGCAAAAGGTGGCACTTCAAGCACTAGAGACACATGCCACTGCGATACTTAAGGAAAACTCTCCATGCTGCCAGATTGCTCCTAGTTTCTAGGTTGACTCTGACATGGTTGCAGGCTAAGGGGCAGAGCTGGTGCTAGCCCACTGGGGGCCCTAAGGAGGAATGTCTCCTACACACACACTAAAACAGGCAATTTCTTATAATAAAAAGCAAATAGGGGGACCACTTGAGCTGCTCGGGGCCCTAAGCAATTGCTTAGTCTGCTAATGTCTAGCGCCAGTTCTGCTAAGGGGGACTGTTGTGGCTATGCAGAGCCACCTGTCAAAGGCAGTTATCTAGAGAGCCAATAGTCTTCCAGGAAAAAGCCTGAAGACTCAGTAAAGTCTGAATAAGTCTGAGGTCCCATTATTTTCCTGTACCCACCCAGGTTTGCTATCACAACCTTCAATCAGCCTAATTTTTCCTGAGGGAGGCAATAACCAAACATACACAGGCTCCAATTCAGCAAGGAATTTAGTATGTAATAAGTATGTGGAAAACTTTAAGCTTGTGGGTAATCCCACTGACTTCTATGCAGGGGGACCTATATTATAAACATAAACACAACTCCTGAGTTTAAATAACAATTACCATTATAACACACAGGTAAGTGAGTTACAAGGCAACACACATGAAGGAATTCGAAGTCATACAGTAATGGAGTGTAATAACAAAAGTGAAGTTTAAGCAGTTCCTCATACGTTTAGAACCTTGGTATGCACATGTTTTATCTCTCATTACAACATGAGAAATGTGCTGTTATGAAAAGTTCTTGTTGGGTTTTTGCAACATTCTCTTTCTTAGAAATTTAGAAAAAAGGGAGTGTGGGGGAAGAGGGAGCATAACATTTAGATTTTAATATTAACATTACATTTGAAATTTTTGATTCCATGTAGAGCTGCTTAAGTAATGAAAACACTGATTTGTAAGTAATTTATTCCATGCCTGATGGGGGGAAATGTGTGGAGTCCATCACTCACTAATATGATTTGACCAGATCTTCTCAAGATAAAGCCAATATTTGTGGGGGCTGAAGTGGTCATACCAGAGAACTCAGGCAATTGTTTTGTTCACACACAGCCTCCTGCCGGCAGAGGAGCTGTGAACTATTATTCTTTTCTGGTTCATAACAATTGGACATCTAATTCACCTTATTTCCTTTTTCTGTCTGTTCTCCTTCCTGTTCCTCTCTTGTCATCCTAAAATCAGAATAAGTGTCCATATCACACTATAAATAGGGACAGATTCTCCTTTCACACTGGCATAAGTTAATAAAGCAAGAACTCATTTTATAACACACCAGGATAATGGCGGACAGTCCTTTTACCTTTTGAAGCATTGCATTGCCTTGGTGAGCATTAATGTTGTGTTGGCTGATTTCCCTTTTGTACTGGTATTCATATACTTGGTTTGTTATATTAATAAGTAGAGTGGGTGGGCCAAACTTCAGCTTCTCACAAGGATAGACAGTTCCACTTTCAAAGTCTGTTGGTGTTGTTGCATATCGTATAATTAATCCCATTAGGAGACCTGAAGATTAGAAACATAAGAGATTAAAATACTGTAAGTGTCTGATACAGCATTGATTATAGACATGGAGAAGAAAAGTATGGTGGTGCCCCTTCACCAACAGCACCACCGAGGTGCACTACAAGCAGTATTGTGTGGATGAATATGGAACACTGAAGAACATGGCAATTTCTGGATGAATACAGGGGTGGACATGAGGGTTTTACATGCACTTGGAACAGATCATACTTCTGTGATCCAGGTATTGGGGTTATTCTGATGTTTTTACTAACCATGTTACTCAGCTACTGCATGCCTAATAAGGTATGTGTGGTACGTATTTAGAGTGGGAGGATGCTTTTGTGGCTAAAACACTGTACTGGAAGTCAAGAGATAATGTTCTTATCTCAGCAACTCTGAAGACGTCCTGTGTTAAAGTTATGTTGGGCAAGTCGTTACTCACTCTGTCCCAGGACACATTCTACATATTGTAAGGAGCTATGCAGTTATGGTGCTATATAAATAATGAACAATAAAAATGGAAAGAAAGGAAAGAAGGATGCTGTTGTGGTTAAGACACAGAGACTTGGATTTAGTTCCTGGCTATGTCTACGCTGCAGCTGGGGATGTATGTTTATACTGCAGTTTGCATAGATATGCCTGTGCTAGCTGTACTCTAGCTACCTTGCTAAAAATAGCAGTAAAGACATGGCAGCACAGGCTTCAGTATGGGCGGCACAAGCAAGCACATGCTTAGGGGAGTCAGGCGGACTTGTGCAGCCATGTCCTCACTAATATTTCTTAGCGAGCTAGCTAGATTAGACATACCCACCTGAGATTTAAACAAGCTGCAAATCACACCCCCAGCTGCAGTGTAGCTATGCTGCTGACCTCCTGTGGGACTTTGGACAAGTCACCAACAGTGTCCCTCAGATGGAGAAAATAATACTTCCCAATTTGCCATGGGTGCTGTGAGGATTGTTGATAATCAATGAGTTCATTTTATTTATTGATAAGATGTCAGATACCTTCGCTCAATTGGTTTATTGAACATAGAGAAATCAGCACAGATGGAAAAGGGTTAATACTTTACATGATCCTGGGAAGTAGTTCTTGCAGCAGTTTTCAGCATGTCTGCTCCAAAGTGTGTGCTTAATTCAGCTCATATTTAGGCTGTGTCTACACTTAAACTGCTACAGCAGTGCAGCTGCGCCACTGTAGCGCTTCAGTATAGCCACTCACTACAGCAATGGGAGGGGCTCTTAGTTTAGTTAGTTAATTTCTCCCTCCCCCTCCCCCCAAGAGGTGGTAGGTAGTTCAATGGCAGAATTTTTCTGTCGCCCTAGCACTGTCTACACTGGGGGTTAGCTTGGCTTAACTACATTGCACCCCTGAGTGATGTAGCTGGGTCAGCTTAACTTTCTAGTGTAGATCTGGGCTTATATGTCCCTTATTTATGACAGCAAAAAGACTAATGCCTCTCACTTCCTTTTCCTTATCTGGTTTTTATTTGTCAGGTTATATGACATCTGTGCCAACTACAAACAATATTATTCCAAATGTTAATAAATCATAGAGTACAAATAATATTAGGCCATGAAAACCTACCGTAAGTGTTCCCAGCACACAAAACTACTAGGCAAAGCTTAGACATCATGCTTTTGACCAATCAATGGAGCATACATCTTGCTTTTGGCAAATAAACAGAACATACAAGGCACAAAACCAATAATTTAACTATGAATAAAACCTTAAAAGTACACTATTAAAGCTAATCTTGAGAATAAAATATTCCAAGATACACATTTAGCATAAGTACAAAAGTATGCTGGGAATTTTTGGTTCTTAGCTTAGCATAAGCCTTCTGGTTCATTCTATAATATTGACTAATAGTATAGATCCATAAATACTTGGGAAATATTCAGATACAACGGTGATGAAGGCCATTAAGTATCTAGATTTTTTTTTAGAGCCCTTTGGAAAATATGAAGGAAATTTAACCATAGAAAGTAACCCAGAGGAGTCAGAAAATTTAGAGCTAATACTGAAGTTTCATTCAGTACCAAATACTATGGTGATGAGAGTGGTATAAATGCCTAGACAGACAGACAGATGGAACAATCTTGTTGTTGGCCAGTTTTGCAGAGGTCTCTGAACAGTGGTTGCCTCTAGCATATCAGATTAGATGTAATATTTTAGCTTCATGGAGTAAGGCAAAGATGGTGTAATGGCAATAATGCTGACTATACTTTTAAGGAGGGATGTTTTCTTTAAATCCCTCAGGATTCACACCGCCAACTAAGAGTCCAAAGGTTGCTTCCTGAGGTCGTATGAAATGTGCATAATAAATCAGATAATAAATCTAGCTGTAGTAAGAGGTAGCATATAGACTTTCTGAAAATTCTTGGGGGGAGGGAAGCAGGCACTAAACGTTCCAATGCAAAATATTAATACCATGATGGCCAACCCCAAGAGTTCAAAAGTCAAGAGTCAGACCTCAGGAAGCCATGAGAATGAATTGGTTAAAACAGTTTGGGGTTTTCAGTCTGACTTCAGATTATTTAACCTTTAGGGGGAACTGCCTATCTCACAAGGTATTATTACAGGTTGAAAATTCAACCTTAAATGCACATGCAAAAATGTGGACCTTCCCACTGGGTGCTTGGAAAGGATGCCACTCACCCTCTCTCAGTGGGTGGGAGAACGATCCCCCTTGAGTGGGAGAACGATCATCCTTTCCTCTCCAGCTCTCTTTCCCTCTGTCCCAAGCTCTCAGACCCTTCTCTCAATCCCCAGACCCTATCTGCCATCAGTCTCAGCCCTTCTTGTGCATTCTCCTTCCCTTCCCCTTCAGTCTTCTGCCATGCTTGTGCATTCTCTTTCCCTTCCCCTTCAGTCTTCTGCCATGCCACATTCTCCCTTCCTTTCCACCCACCAAAGTCTACCTGAATGGCCCTCATTTCCTGTCCCCATAGTGGGCTTGTCTGCTCCCTCACCCTCCTTTCCTACCCCTCTAAATTCTGCTGTCATCCCATATTCACCTGCTCCCTCACTGTCCTTCAATATTAATTTACTCCATACAGTGTTCTTGCTTAGCTTCAAAATTCCCTTGACCCCATATTAACCCACTATCCCCCTATCCTGCTCTGCTCTTCACCATTCCATACCTGCCCAGTCTCCCCACACTATTTCTCCCTGATTTCTGACAGCATGTAGGGCAGCCATCTTCCTTGAGTCAACCAGGACTCTCTCTTACTGAAACAATGGGAGATAGCTCCTACTAAAGATAGCCACTATCTCACTATCACCTGCAAAGGTAGTAGGGAAATGACAGCCATTTTAATTGAGGGGATCGGCCTGTGACTCTCGGATGGCAGTCATGTTTTGCCTACATAGCCTCTGTGCTACCATTGAATAGATCACTGCTTCATAAAACACTTTGAGAAACCTAGTATATGTTCTATACATAAAACCAAGTTCTGGTTACTGTTTTAAATATATGGGGACTGTCAGGGAAGTCTGGGATCAGACTACCTGCAACAGGCACCTATAAGGGAGAATGAGCCAACTCAGATCCACCTAGAAGTAACAGACTAACACGGCTGCTACTTTGTAACTAGAAGTAGCTGAATCCCTAATCAGTTAGTTAGTTGTGTTACTAGGCCTTAGGTGTGGGGGGGGGGATCATAGAGACAGGAAGCTCCTGAGGAGAGGAGCTCCCAGGACAGCTCACCAGAAGAAGGAGCCTGGCAGGCATGCTCCTAGGGACAGGGAACTCCTAATCAATGGCAGGAAGCCCAGCCTCTCAGGAACTACAGGCTGTCCCAGAGAAGAGCTGCAGTTGGCAGATCTCTGCAGGCCCTGGCTCCAGGGAAACCTCCTCCTCAGGCAGTGGCAAGAGACCTAACTCCAGGGAAGGGACCAGAGCCAAGGGAACCCTGCTGGAGGGGAGTAGGAGACCAGGGAGAACGCATAAATTGAGACTGACTCTGTTTCCCATCCAAGATGTTGTGGTGAAGGTTTGCTTGTATTTTCATTGGGCCTTTGATTAAAAAACTAGACCACTCAGAAGGGTCATTGTTCCCTACATAAAGCCACATTTAACTTATTAACGGCACATTTGGGGAAACTGAGACATGGTCAAATTGTGTTCTCTTTTATACTAGTGAAAGTTCATTAATTTGGCTTCTGGGTTATATTATTTCAAACAGCAGTGGCAAGTTTAAGATGGGAAGCTACAAGGGCAACTCTTATTCTGTGTCCTGGCAAGATATGATATCTTCAACTGTAGTCACAAACAGTCTTCTGTGAGTTTTCTCTGTTGGGACAGATAATATTCAGAAATGATTAGTCTGGCATTTCACTGAACTTTTCCAAAGAAGTCACACAGTCCTGCAAACACTTAGGTACCTGAATATATTCATATATGTAAAGCTGATCAATATGTGTTTGCAGGAATGGTGCTTTTTAAGGTCTTAAAATTATCGTCAAGCTTGCTGTAAGGAAATAAAAATCAACATTTGACAAAGACAACTAGAATTCAAGCTTGTGTTGCTTCTTTCTCCTAGTGTGGATCCTATCCTCAGATGCAATATAGGTCTGGGTAGCATACCGGATGCTTAAAGGTATTGTCAATGGTTTTAAAGTACAAATAAAATAGGCAATTTTGTGTGAGTATCAATAGACATACAGGGATGGCTAGCATTAAGTACAGCAGATGTTGACAATCAATATTCTTGGAGCATTAATGGAGCTTTTGAGTCTCTTGAGTTCTCAGAGGAACGTTGTGATGTTTTAAATTTGAAGTATAGATGGATTCAAATCCCTAGATTCAGAAAATTAATGAAAGCTCCATAGAAGGATCTATAAGAGACAATTGCTGTATCACTTCAATGTTTCTGGAGACCACTTAACTATTGCAGTCATATTATTCCTTAAGAAATAAAGCATTTACCATAGGTCTGATTTAACAATATACAGAATATAAAACCTCAGGAAAAATAAATATTTTAAAGTTTGTGCATCATCATCAACTCACATACATTTCTGCTTTGTATAAAATATTTAATATTTCTAATATAGCTGTACTCAGAGGCTCTAGTCCAGATACTAATTAAAATCATCCCCTTTTTTAAACATAGGCTAAAGATGTACAGCATATGCCTTTCTTTCTGCTGCCTCTACCTTCCCATTTATACTGTTCTCACCAACTCCAAAAAAATTTATTTACAATAGGTTCTAAAGAAGCATTCAGAACACACTTAATAAAAGCAGGACTAATATTTTCAATATCCCTTGCAATCACTGTTCCCTAACACTGCAACTAAATATGGAAATATTTTCAAACAGTTCTCTGTGTTTAATATATGGGGCACCCTATACAAAACATACCTTTAATACCAGGTACACATGACAGCCCCTCATATGTTCCATTAATTTCAATAGGATGGGAACCAAATGCACAAACCCAGATTTTAGAATGGAAGGTCAGCAATGACGCTGTTAAAAATAACAAATTGCATGTGAACAAGTCAGGAAAGGATTTATTCACATAATAAGAAACCAGGTAGCACTATTACAGGTTGCTATGCTGTGAGCACAAGTAAGACAGCTTCAGATATGATAACATCAGTTGAATATGGAGTTTAGTCATTAATACGGAGTCTTATCATGCAAGGTTGAGAGCACGCCACACTGAGTAGGAATCAATCCCTAACACTCTAGAAGTCAGAATCCAATTAGGTCATCACTTCTCTTCCCAGGTTCCCTTTATCCAAGACGTTTCCCTTCAGTGACTAGTACTGACGTTCGGACATTTCCTTTTTAAAAGTGACTATTCTGATGCTGGATTGAATCAGAAAAAAGACACTTTAAAGTGACAGGTTGTTGTTTTTTATTGCATTGCCATTTGTTTCTCCTCTCCCAGAAGCACCCCAACTAGAGGCCAAACCTGATTCCATTGAAGTCAATCGGAATTTTGCCAATGACTTCAGTGGAAGCAGGATCAAACCCTTAATCATAGATAATAGTGTTGGAAAAGACCTTTAAGATCATCAAGGTCACACTCTCATATCAAACAGGATATTCCTCCCACTAGGATTTTATCTAGCTATTTCTGAACACCTCTAAATGAAGGTGACTCAGAAACCATATATGGAGTTCAGTCCATTGCTTAATTCTCCTGACTGTTAAATAATTATTTTAGAGCCGACCTGCATTTCTTCACGTTTGATTTAAGAACATTACTTCTCTTTTATATTCCAACTACAAAATCCATTCTGGCTATGGATGTTTCTCAAACTTGTAATATATTATGCAACCTGCCTTGATCATCCTTTTTCCAGGCTCTAAATTATACCTTGAAGATCTCTTTTCATCATTCATACATTAATTGAAAAAGGGAAAATTGTGATTTTTGTCATATTACCCCAAACTATGGATTCCCATTTCTAGGACCTAATCCTATTAGGTTCTGACCTCCCACAGTCCCTTTAAAGGAATTGGGAAATACTCAGCACTCATTCAGAACCTCAAAGGATCAAGCTTGAATCACCATTTTTGCCCCACTTCCAGTAAATAGTTCCCTGAAAAAAGCAGTTACAGTTTAGTGTCTTAGGATAGTGACTGTAACAGCTCTTCCGATCTGTCTTGCTGGCTCTACTACTGACTTGCCATGTGACACTAGGTATGTCATTTAAGTTCTTTGCACTTGATTCTCTACTGCATTATTCTTGTTTTACATCAATAAAACTCCATTGATTACAACAGAGTTACAGCAGCTTAAATCTGATGAACCAGAGTGATGAATCCAGCCCTCTGTGCCTCGGTTTATTTGTAACTGGAGTTTGGTGCTGATTTTCAACAAGAAAGCTCTAGCGGCTTTGGGCCCCCTCTACCTGAGAGTATGTTTACACTGTGGGACTATACTGACATAGCTATGGTGTCATACCTATGCCTGCATACCCCTGTAGTGTAGATGCAGACCTACTGTCAAGGTCATCATTTTCAGAAGTGACCACTGATTTGGGTGCTCAGTACGAGTCTGATTTTCAAACCACTGATTTCAATTGGAGCTGTGGGCTCTCAGCACTTCTAAAAGCCAGTCCCAAGGCATTTGCTGCTGGGCACTCAAAAGTACCTTTCAAATTCCTCGAAGGAAGGGCCATGTTATGTAAGTGTTATTGTTAGAATAAAATGGTTAGAAGTGTAAACGCCAACATTTCCTCCTGTCCATGCTGACACTCAGCTGCTTCTTCACACCTCATTCAACTGCCTGCTTTGGCACTGGCCAACCCCAGAGCATTACCAAGAATGCTACTGTTGAACCTAGCTACAAGAATCAGAGACACAAATTCGGTGGGAGATTGGAAGGCAAACCAATGAATGAATCTGCATTCTTCTGTCCATGGGGCTTAGTGGCCTGAGTTGTGGGTGCTCAGCTCCTCACAGGATCAGAGCCTAAATCTGTCACACCTTTATGCTAATTTTCCTCATCTTTCTCTTTGACCATCTTCTGCAATAGCACGCCCATAAATAATGGTCACACACTGCATTGCCAACTGTTTCAGACCCAAACATCTTTCTGTGCAACTGTCGGCAAACAGCTGGCCAAATACTACTCACTCATAAGTAAACAGACCTGATTCTCCATAGCTTTGCAGACTGTGTATTCATGTAGAGCCTGAAAATGGATCCAAACAGCAGACATCTGTGCCTCCATACAATGAACTATGGAATCAGGGCATTACGCCTATACAAAGTAGGTGTAAAATGCTACCGATCTGATTGTAAAATCTGGTGTAAACGGCTACACAAGTTTCAAGGCAATGGAGAACCAGTTCTCATGGTGCTACTCAAGCTTGACTGCCATGTAAGTGAGAACAGAATTTGGCCCAGTACAAGCACATGGTTCTGTAGAGATTCCTACAGGTGATTTTCCTCTGAAGTTGCTGGTATTGATCTGTTACAATTGTTTACAATTGAAATGCTGGTTTCCTTTAACCACTCCTGTTTCACACTGCTAAGAATATCTAAAGCCACACCCAATATTGCTAGGTGCAGGAAGGACTACAGCTTAAGCTTGTAATGCATATGAATGGGTATTTCTCTTTGTCTGAAGTCTGTCATAAATAATAGAAGACTAAATGGACTCAGTATCCTTTGTTCAGGAATTTCTTAATACAGAGCTTCACTCAGGCCTCAGCGCTGGTCTCAACTGGCAAGTGAATTTAATGAACTCTAAAAGGGATACTCTGCTTAACGGTATTCATGGCTACACAAGGTGCAAGACAATGACAAATATTCCACATTGCAGGAGTTGAAAATGTTATTGACATTAAATGCTCAGAAACAACAGCGATGGGCAGCAGTATAAAACACTAAGATAGGAAACTGACTTTTTTTTAATGAAGTTGGATTGCATTCCCTACCCTCTTTTTGCTTTTATATCAGTTTTGATAAGGTACGTTCAAAACGAACCAGAGATGGAGAACCCAAGTCACTAAATTCGGATCCAGTCCAAAACTTAGGCAAAAGTATGGGGTGTTTGAATCTGAGGTTTTGGTTTGTGTCTAACACAGCAAGTAACATTATCAGTTGTACACAGGACACCATACAGAAGAAGGAAAGAATGCTAAGGGGAAGGGTCTTGTGTGTAAATCCTAGAAAAATGTTATATTTTACACGTTGGCCATAATGAAAATATTGCGTAGTATTTCATTGATTTCCCCACATGCAGAGATTAATAGCAAAAAATAACAGGCAAATGTATATAATCATCTGCAATTAGAGGTGGTTTGTACAGTATAAAAACTATTTTAGTAGAACTATCTAAACTGTGCACATCAATGCCATTATTAATGGTGGTGAACTGTAACCTTCTACCAAGAATTGCTTTTTAATCTCAGTTGATTTACTAGCAGTATATTATGCACATGGGACATAAAACCTGAGAAGTTAGAGATAAAATAAAATAGGGTGGATTGTCACATAAGTTCCTTTTCCACCACTCTAGTTATTTGCCAGTAAAGAGTTACATTATAAAACATAATCTTTCAAAACAGAGGCAGGGACAGGTATGAAGGAAAGCAACACTCACTCTTCCCCACCCACCTATTTAGAATAGCATGAGTGGCTTGATACAAGATTGTTTGTTTTTTACTTTCCTCAGGTCACTGCTAGAGGCAGGAAGTGACCTAAACAGGTTATCAGGTCACATATCTGGTACAGAAGGGTAAATCCTGTGTTCCTATGACTTTTCAGAGTTCATTTGTGTAATTAACAGTTTTAAACGGACAATGTTAAGACTGATAGACCTCAGCTCTAACCCTCCAATAAACTCTAACCCTCTTCCTTTAAAAGATACCGCTTAAGGTGGAAACAGCTACTGACCTTCAAATTTATAGCTCCAATGGTCTTAAAATCATGGGCTTTATTATCTCAAGTTCCATGCATGCACTGTCAATGACTTCAATGGAAATATTGCATGCAACTGACAGAAAAACAGGCTCAAGTATTTTTTAGAATATGCAACCTTAGAGTATGTGAATTTCATAATGCATGGGGTAGCATCATGACATTCATAGGAAAGTCAGAGTCACAGATGGTTTGTGGCTAGGATGCACAATGTATAAAGTGATAATTTGTATACCTTTTTCCAGCCTTGACAGTGTCATCAGGACACGTTTTGTGGAAAGCAAAATGGAGATCACACAACTTTTCTGAAAGTGAAACAAGAGTGAAAGGAAGGACTGGGGAAATAGCCTCCCCCCCTTCCCTCCATATAATAATTAAACTGACAGAGACCTTCATCGCAGCAGGCTACGCAGAAGGTCCTATGCATAAGTTAAATAAAATATTGGAAAATTTCATCAAAGAAGATTAGAACAAGAGAGGCAAACTGAAGTACAGATACGATGGAAACATTCAGGGAGGGTCAGAGAGTGACTTCTCAAAATCTGCTTTTCTACAATACAATGAAAAACAAAACAAAAATCTTCAGCTAGTTGAAATTGCATCAGACCACAGGGCTGGACCCATGAGATCCTAATAGATTCCTGCTGTGACTTAGTGTCACACTATCATGGGATATCACACACAAGTGTGCATTATATTCAAATGAAATAATCTCTTTCAACCCGGTATTTCATTCTTATTTCATTCAGGCATCCTATATTCCCATACTCCCAAAGGGTTATTAGATTCAGATCTGTCCATGGAAGTACATTATCTGCACAGTGCTATGATAACCTATTCATGACATTTACTCCATTGACAGGTCAACCTATATCTGCTTTGTGAGAGTTGAAGAGTTACATTTTTTACTGCACATTTCAATAGGCTAGTGGCATTTCATTCAGTATCTTTTCTGTGCCTTGTCAGCACTTGAGCTCAAGTGTCTAATTATACACATGCAACAAGTTTAATACTAAACTGACACTTGAATTTGTACTCACCATAAACCATGGCTCCTCCAGTTTCATGCAAAAAGCGGAATCGATGATTTTTAAATAACCAAATTGTTAATATTGTAAGAATGAGCAAAAAGTTAAAGACCAGCAATTCCACAGCTCCCTGATGATAAAACTGATCCTCATCTCTTGCTGACATATATTTCCTTAATTTCTCCATTTCATTCCCATATGCGAGTACTTAAAATAAAGGATGAAGAGGAACAAAATGCAAAATAAAGAAAACACCTCAGGTTAAATGCTGTATCATCAACTTTGGTAAAAGAAAGTCTAGACACTACTGAAATTCACAAACACATCTGCTTTATTTGCAGCCTCACGGCAAACTCCCCCAGCTCAGAATTCAGCTGGATTCTAGTTACAACTTCCTGTTTCTCTCTTAAAGCTGTCCTGTCTCATTTGTAATGTTATGATTGCATCACTATATTGTTCTTGTTTTAAATGGAGATCCATAAGGTTTGTGCAATTTGAGGCTCTGTGAACCTATCAAACCTCTGTGACCCTACCAAAAACCATGTTTGGTTTGTTTGCAAAAATTAGTTTGTGTCCACAACACTTTGTTACTGTAATTTTTTAAAAATCTTTTTCATAAAATCATAGTAGGAGAACCTTGAGCATCTCACATAGGCAAACCCTAATTAATGTTGAACAAGTGGCATAAACGACAAGTTGGTTATGTTTTTACAATTAAAAAACCCTTTCCATTTTACCACTCTACAGTGCTAGTCTTAGGCAAGGAAGCTTGGGGTTTACTACAATAGGAGTTTGCCTGCATAAAGACCAAATAAAAAATGAATGAAGATTGCAAGATTCAGGGCCTAATTCTGCAATGAGCTCTGGATGGACAGACTCCTGGGGCACATAGTGAAAGCAGGGGGGCTGCCAACGTGAAGCTCATAGCACCATAGTTAGAAAAACACAATACAAATTAAAATATATTTTTTCATCATTTATGCTGCTGGCCCATTTCCATTCACTGTAGGCAATAAAACTGGCTACTTTTATAGCCATTTCTAGTCAATTTCACTTTCAGGTTGTCATGTCCTAGCTCAATGCTGCAATATTTGAGCTGCAGACACTGGAGGAGAATATTCATGTGTTTAAATACCACCTCCAGCCATTGGAGTATTATAAAAGAGAAGAGCAAAGCATTTCTCTTTGTCTCAGATTCCATACAAGTTTGTTTACAGAAAGCCTACATTTGCTGCCAAATTTGAACTGACGGTGCCCCTTCAAACTCTTAAATGTCAGTGATGAGTCAATTCAAAACGAATACATAGGCAGCAATGCTGCCAGCTGGGCTTGGTGGCCCCTGCTCTGCACAAGGTGTCCACAGCTCCAAGCAGACCTTTCTTCTCACACAAGACTATGGCTTCTTTGTCCGTTCTGCAACCTCTCAAACCATTTTTATATTAAGGGGCAATGGCCTGGTCACTATGTATAGCCAGTTTCATGGTGTTTCCTAACTCCTCTTCCCAGGGAGTTTCTCTGTAGAAGGGGATGATATAGCTCCATACAGTTATTTTTTAATTCACCTCTCTCTTCTTTCCTACTCCTTTTTGCATAGTCACCCTGTATTTGTGTTTTTGCTCTGCTCTTCCCCTCTGCCCCCCACTGCACCTCATTTTCTCCTTTGGATGTCTCTCTTCTCCTCTGCTCTGTTCCTCTCATCACTCACAGGCAGGGTGTAAACTCAGACAAGGACATTTGAATTCAACTCCATCTGCTGAACCCATGAAGTCTGGGTGAATTCAAAAATAGGCAAAGCCAATTCACACATCCCTTGTTATAAGACAGGAATAAGTAAAAAAAAAAAAGACAAAACTTAGATTTTGAGTTAGACAATTGAATATTTATTATCCATTATATTGGAAACAGCAAAATAATACATGAGGATTAGGTGGAGGGATTCTGATTACACTACTGAAATAAAAACTCTTCCCAGAACATTAGAGCCAGATAGGCAGAATGATATCAGTGTAAGGGAGGGACATTTGCACATTTTCTCAGTTCAGAAATGAAAGTGTTCGTAGTACTATGACTATGTGGTATAATGTATTAGAAGAAACAACAGCACTCTCCTAATCTGCACATGGCAAGTTGCAGGAAGTTCTCATGTGCTGTTCTTCCTGCTTGTTAAAAAATTAGTTTAAGAGTAGCTATGCATGTTTGATACTGCAGCTTTTCACCAAGACAGCCTAAACATGTTACAGGTGGCAGGAACTTTTTGCAAATCAATGGGACTATGGAATCTGGCCCATAGATTGTATCTCAAATCACTAATGTTCTGAATGTCAACAAATCAAAAAGAGCAAACAATAAGGCAGTTCTGTGTTCTATGGTTTTGTCTTTATATCGAACCGAAGAAGCAATAAATCATGTGTACTTGGGGAAAAAACAGAAGCACTTAAAGTGTTAGTGTCTTTAATATTTGAAGTACAAGACTTTTGCCCACATAAACAGGGCCTGTTGAAGTCTGAGGCAAGAATTCTGGTATCTAACCTCCCTTTCCTGTGGTAGCACAATGATGCTTTTTGACTATTGGTTGCCCATATACAAATAACTTCTCTGACATGAAAGGATTCTGACAATAACCACAATGATTCTGTCTTGAAAAACAATCATCCTTTCTGACTATACACTGATTCTTTTGAACCATGGTTCCAAACACTAAATGCTATTGTGTATAATGATTTTAACAGTGTATAAATGTGCATTTTTAAAGGAAATGTTTCCTGTTTCCTAACAATCATGTAATTGAGATGTTTTTGCTCACAACTTTTTTTAATTAAAAAAAAAGAAAGAAAAAAGTACCTTACAAACATTGTTCAAATTCTTTGCTGGTGTAAATTGGAGCCAATGGAGCTGTACCAATTTATACAAGCAGAGAATTTGGCCAGTATATACGTACCCAACACCCCACCCCACCAAACAACAAAACCTGCATTAAAAGAAAACTTTATAAGGTTGAATAGTCAAGCACTGAAAAGTTAGGAAATGAAAGAACTGAAGTTGTTTATGCAATGTTAATTCTACACCTTTGCGCCTACACATAATTACATTGTCAGATATTTTTCCATAAGACTGCTGCCACGTTCAGCACACAAATTGATGGGTCACAGTGAATAAGGCAAATGTTCAGTATTTCTTATTTCCATATTATCCAATGTGTGGCCCCATACCTTACATGCTGTTCAACATCCAAACATAGCACTGAATATAGAATTATTTCCTCGTGAGCTTTGTTATGGTGCTCATTGCTGGAGTATCTGACTGCCTCACAAACATTAAGCAATTTATCTTCACAATTTCCCCTGTGAGACCAGAAAGTATTTTTCAATTGGAGAACTGAGGCACTGAGAGATTAAGATTTGCAGCAGTGTCCACTAATTTTGGTTGACTCAGTTATTGGGGATCCCTGCTTGACACTTAAGGCCTAATTTTACAAAAATGTTGAATACCTGCAGTTCCAATGGCCTTGACTTGGAGCTGTGAACTCAGCACTTCTCAAAAGGGTATCCAGAAAATGAGGAACATACAATTAGTGGCCAGTTCCGAAAATTTTGATTCAAGGTCCACTTTCGGTAAACACTGAAACGTGCTTAGCTCTATGGATGTGAGTAGTCCTACTGCAGACAAAGGTTCAGGTCTAAGGCACTTGCCCACTGAAGTGAAAAATCTGGGCCACAGGCTTGTCTACACACATTTTTTTTTTTTTTACGGCTTTAACTATACTGATATAATTCAAGTGGCACAGCTCCCCTGTGTGAACACAGTTATGCCAATATAAAGGTGCGTATAGCTTAGTGCTGTAAGGGAAAAGAAATACTGCTAAAGCACCTTTCTACTGGTATAACTGCATCCACACTAAGGGTTGTGCATAATTAAATATTTTGGTACAAAAATCACATCCCTAAAACAAAATTGTTAAATCAATACAAAAACGGTGCCTAGAACAGGCCTAAGTGACTAGCTCAACATGTAGCAGGGCCAGGGATAGAATAGAGTTCTTGTGGGGCCCCCTGTAGTGCTTTATCCACAAGACCATTCTTCCTATTTCTGCAGTTCCCTGCCTCACTCTCCTTCCAATGTTTATAGCAAATCTTGCGTGGGTTTTAGGGTAGGTCTACACAACAACTAGACACCCACGGCTGGCCCGTGCCAGCCGACTCAGGCTCAAGGGGTTCAGGCTGCAGGGCTGTTCCATTGCTGTGTAGACTTCTGGGCTTGGGTTAGAGCCCAAGATCTAGGACCCTGCAAGGTGGGAGGGTCCCATAACTCAGGCTCCAGCCCAAGCCCGGAAGTCTACACAGCAATGAAACAGCTGCGAAGCCAGAGCCCTGTGAGCCCGAGTTGGCTGGCCCGGGCCAGTCACGGGTGACTAGTTGCTGTGTATACATGCCCTTACAGACCACAGCCTCGTTCACTGACCCAATCAGGCATGACTTTCAGTCAGTTACTGGACTACTTTGTTAGAATAGATCATATTTCTTTCTTATTTGTGACATTTTAGGTCCAATTTCAAAATTGGGGACATTCCCTCAGGCCAGACCAAACTCCTTTAGTGAATTACTCATCATTCTCTCTCAGCAACCCCGGGAAGGGCTGTTAGACCGAAGTACACCTATCAAAGCATATCTGGGCTTTTGCAACAGACCACATCAATCAAAGTGGGAGCTGTCAGGCCCAAGACAGAAATACTGGATATTCATTCAGGACTCAGGATCAGGGAGGACGATAAGTACCTCTCAAGATAATATTCAGCACATTGCAAGATTGGGCCCCCAGAGGTTATAGCCTTTCAGAAATGTAAGACGTAATTATAAATCAGCTGTCCAGACATAGCCATCTGTCACAGTTGCTCTTCATGAGAAATCCAGATGTGCAGTCCAAAAGTGCTGTGTTTTGCTTCTTTTCAGTCTACATTTTAATTATTTCTTCCTGAAGCAACGTATATGTTTTTATCCTTGACCTCAACTGACACTTTAGAAGTTCAGTTAGCATACTGCAATTTTTAACAGGCATGTCCATGATGCCTAATAAACTATCATTTTTTAAAATGTTTTCAGTTTTCATGTTGATTACCTGAATCACAGCATTTTTCAGCCAGCAAAAGGATACAGTCTAGTGTTTTGTGCTAAGCTTTTTTTTTTTTTTTTTTTGGTTTTGTTTTTTACATGAGCTTTCTCCCCCTCCTCTCCATTCCTTATTTATTCAAGCAATTTTTTTGGTCAA
Organism: Terrapene triunguis; assembly: GCF_002925995.2. Classification (NCBI taxonomy): domain Eukaryota; kingdom Metazoa; phylum Chordata; order Testudines; family Emydidae; genus Terrapene; species Terrapene triunguis. The sequence continues at coordinate 19,840,879 of NW_020664439.1, forward strand.
TATCTGTCTCTCCGTCCACATGCTGTCTCAGACTGGCCTGCTGCATAAAGCAGTCTCTGTGAATTCTCCTTGACTCATAAGTTTTCAGATTTTTGGGTACAGGCAATACACGTGCTATTAAAAATGTTCTGTTTTAAATGAGGAAGTCAGAATTACATTTTTTAAAAGTTCTGATTTGTACTGGGACCTCTCTGTCCTGACTCAAGGACTGACCCTAGACACACATGTTTTGCTCACAGGTAATCCATGCTCCATTCTGATGATGCAGTTTATTGGGATATTAAAACTCAGTCTAGATTTGGAGTGCTATTGGACCAGTGCCTTCAGAAAGCTTGTGTTCCAAGTTTACATAATTCTGGTCAATTTTTCACTGCAGTATTTTAAAACCAACTAATAAATGAGTTAGTCACAGGATATGCTGTGGAGGAGACAAACTGCAGGGTGCTGTGTAGTGTTAATGCTACTTTTAGATTCCATAGACTTTCTGAAGTATGAAGGCTTCTTAACGTGAAATGGCCAGATTGAAGGACTTTTAAAATCCTTCAAATGAGCTTTGAAACAAGCTTTGGTGCAGTAATAGCAAGGAGGTGGCCCAGATGTGCTAATTAAGACAGATTATATTTGACAGAATTGCTAGTTTATAGATTCAGTGAAGTATAAGAAGATGACCTCTCACATGGACTTTATGGGACGTTCTGTATTTTGGTGGATTCAGTCTGCCTGTTCAGCCCCTCCACAAAGGCAGGCAATGTAGTGAGAGAGCAGTTGACAGCCCCACCAAACACCCTACGCTAAAGTGTAGGACAACGTGAATTCAAATCTCACCTCTATTGACTGCTGTTTATATTTCCAGGCACTTTGTAGCCTTTATTAGTGACTAAGCCCAAAGCTTAGAAGGCAATGAACTAGCACCTCCCATTTCACAAATAAGTTAACACTGAAGTTGCAGCAGAATAGGAATAGAATCCAGAGGTGAAATACTGGCTCCCTTGAAGTCAATGGCAAAATTCCTATTGATTTCAGTGGGGCCAGAATTCCACCCACATGTCTAATATGGCAAAGCCAAGATTATCCACTGAGCCACATGGCCTTTTAGACTGAATGTACCAAATGTGTGTTGGTTAGCCTATCTCTAACCAGTAGGTATCACTCCCCTCCCAGAGCCAGAGATAGACTCAGAAGTCTCAATCTTCAATATTCTCTTGCTGTCTAGCAAAAAGTTGTGTAATCCACTGGCAAAATGTGTCACGTCTTCCTCTAGTGACTGGGTCATATAGACTAAAAATAGCAATTATGCCTGTAGTTCAAATGGTAGAGGCCTACGCTGTGGATCTGGGATCCAGCGGTCAAACACTGCTGAAGATGCATTCACAATGGGATCTGCATGGGTTGCATAACCACCTCTACCCAGATAGAACGCGACCCGATATAACACGAATTCGGATATAACGTGGTAAAGCAGCGGGGAGCCCCGGGCCCTTTAAAGCGCCACCCAAGCCCTGCTGCTTTACCGCGTTATATCCGAATTCGTGTGGCGCCCCAGGCCCTTTAAATCACCACCCGAGCCCGGCTGCCAGAGCCCCGGCGGGGATTTAAAGGGCCCGGGGCTCCCCACAGAGGCTGGAGCACAGGGCCCTTTAAATCCCCGCCAGGGAAGCCGGTCCCGTCTGGCACAGCGTACCGGACCGAACCCGATATAACGCGGTCTCACCTATAAGGTGGTGAGATTTTTTGGCTCCCGAGGACCATGTTATATCAGGGTAGAGGTGTAATAGATTTTTTCCCATTTTTCTTTTTAAAATATTTGATTTAGTTCACACAGTGAAAAAAATCCTTTAAAATAGATTTTATAATTAATTTTTTTCCTAGCAATTATGCAGCAAAACCCAGATGTTCCAGAGTGTGGTCATTTGTCACAGATTTCAACTGTTGGCATGACACTTTGGCTGCTTTGAAGACTGAGAGGTAGGATAAACAGATCCCTATTGCAGGGGCACAAATATTGTTCATTGCTATCAACCCATGCAAAAAGACTGGCGTAAAATCAGGAAATACATTAAACAGTTAGAATTTAAGGGAGAAAACTTTGAGAATGTTGAAATTTTTCAAAAAAACAAATCAGAAAGCCAGGAAATTTGAAGATAAGGTAAAAACTTCACAAAATAATTAGTTTTTAATACTTTCATAAAACCTAACTCTGTCCTCCTCCTCCTCCTGCTTCCCACACCTCCCCATCCACAAAGGCCTCTTTCTGATTCAGCCATAGCATTAATACCCTATGAAGAAGTGATAAAAACAAATGACAATGTGCTTGCTGCTCAAAAACACAGGATACTGTTTGGTGACCTCTTACAACTAGCTGCCACAGCACCTCCATCTGTGGAAAACATCAACCTAGCCAGCTTGAGTCTATATCTGCAGCCATTTTAAACCCTGTCCCAGTATATAGGGCTGGCTCACATTTAAGACTGGGAATAGCAAAATAGGAGAATTAATGGCTATAAAGGGCTTTGAGATCCTTGGATGAAAGGTGCTATTTAAAAACAAGGAAATAACTATAATAATATCCAAGATTGACATCAATTTTATTATGTTATGCCGGTTTTACAGACAGGAGCTGAAGCACATTTTCAGTTATTTCTGTGTAATTTAACATATATCAATAAAATAATTTGACTTCTTTGGACACAGGGAAAAGTCACTATTAGCATGGCCAATTTTTTTAAATGGGCCAGATCCTCATCTCATGTAAATTAGCATAGGTATAATCCCATAATTTTTTTTCCCTCTACACCATCCAAAATCATGTACAGATGTGGAGCTACATTGATTTACATCAACTGAAAATCCACTGCAAAATGCTTGCTAACAATTATTTTGTGTCCCCACTGGTAATTTGATTTTGTTTCACTCCCTCCAGTAAATGATTGCAGCAATATCATACACCAAGTGGCTATTGTAAGTCTTCCAAATGCAGGCTGTTACTGAAATTTATACTAGTGTGAATAAGCATCTAGCTTGACATGCTTAGTATGACCCTGGAAAAAAAGCTGTTGGTAATAACTAGTATAGGACTTTATAGCAACAGTGGTTTTGGTAATCTGATGGAGATCTGGAATAGATAGACCACTCAAAAGTGGGGTCTAAGCTTTCAGGGTCTAAGGCGGAGAGTAGCTGGTATATAATAAAGGGTTAAAGGCCTCTTGTCATGTTGCAACAGAGTTTGGCTTGTGTTTTTATGGCAGTGGGCTGTGTAACTGCCTGTTACTATTCTCCTAATACCATACTATTGTAATTAGAAGAGTGGATACATAGTCAATATTAGATTCCCCTTGAGCTAGGTTAAAAAGAGTCTCATCTCTAGGAATTCCTCAGTAGTGTGTTGACAGTTGGTGCTTGTGACCCAGGTCACTCCTGAGCTCAAGACAAACCACTACCAAGACCTTGGTCAGGTTTAACAAAACAAAAAGGGTTTATTTCGTTGTTGCCCTGTTCAGGCAGAGCACTACCTGCCACAGTCTCACCCAGTAGCAACAAGTAAGGCATGACTAACAATAGTCTCACATCTGACCTTCCTTCCCTCAAGGAGGCTGAAGTGGGCAGCTGTCTCTCAAGGAGCTCCTGTTTCCAGCCCAGTGTCTCTCACACACTGAGAACTACTCTTCTTCCCACTCAGCCCACAGCTGAGCTGTGTTCTCCTCTATTAACGATTCCTCCCAAGTCTGACACGTAGTGCAGTGGGGCTGATTAAGCCCACAGCAACTCATTGAAGCTCCCCTGATCAGTGTGGGGTTTGCATACCCCATTAAAGGGTTTAATACATACTGTTTGATTTGGAAGACAATGCCAAAATTGCTGTAAGGTTTTTCTGAGGTAGAATGTGAATGTGTCCATAAAACTGTCCTTCCCATTTCCACACATTCACACAGACATACAATAGGATCTGAGACAGCAATATGAATTTCAAAATATGGACACTGTTAAACATGGCACAGTTGTATAAAATAATTTAGTGTGAGTTAAAGCCTTGAGCCTCATGCCACAAAATCACAGCTGAGCAAAGCATTCCCATTGAAGCTCAAACCCATTCAAACATAGCCTGGATATGAGGTTTAAAATACTCTGTTCACACAGTTTATGAGCTCCTCAGTCTTCTCCCCTGTTCACAGAAAGGAGGAATGGCTGCTTGGCTGCACCTGGAAGATTGTTAAGTTAAATAAGACGTTCTCCAAGGCCGGAGATTGTTAACCATACCAGACTGGCACAACTCTACCCAAATTGCACATGAGTCATGGGGTTATCAAAGAAATCACACATGTTGCCCTGTACTTTTGTACTAATTTTGTGCTTTTGTACTAATAGAGTTAGTATAATCCTTTGCACTTTCATAATAATACTTTGTATTTTATGTAGTGATTCAGCCATAGAACTCTAGGATACCTCTACACCGCAGCTGGGGATGAGCCTCCCAGCCTGGATAGACAGACTTGCACTAGCAAGGCCTGGGCTAGTGTTCTAAAAATAACTTGAGCAGTTCAGGCTCTTAAGGCCACCTGACCCCCTAGGCTTGAGAGCCTGCACTACAGCCTGAGCTACAACGTCCACTGCTATTTTTAGCACGCTAGCTTGAGTTCCGCTGGTGTGAGTCTATCTACCCAGACTGGGAAGCTCATTCCCAGCTGTAGTGGACATAGGTGCCAATTTTTAGTTTTCCTCCAGGGTGCTCTGCCCCAAGGCCCTGCCCCCACTCCACCCTTTCCCCCAAGACCCTGCCCTCGCTCTGCCTCTTCCCGCCCCTGCTCCACCCCCTCCCTGAGGCCCCCACTGCTCGCTGCTTTCCGCCCTCCCCCGAGTCCCTCCCCGAGCGCCAAACAACTGTTTGGCTGCAGCCGCCGATCAGCTGTTTGACAGCATCACTGAACACCTGTGGCTGGTGGGCACCCACTATTTTTTTTCTATGGGTGCTCCCAACACCTATGGTAGTGGAGACATACTTTAAATGTTTTACCATGGGGCATCAGAGTTATCTTCCCCAAACTGTGACACAGAAAGGGTAAGTGTTTTGGCCAATGGTCACACAATGAATCAGGGTCTGAACCAAGATCTCCTGACTCCCAGCCCTGTGCTTAACTCACCAGTCTTTAGTTGCCATATACACTTCATCCTTAGAGAGAAACGATGGGAAATATTAGGGGAGCTAGAATTGTTTATACCTGTACATCTCAGATTAAGGAAGAACTTGAATCCATATTTAAAAACTGCTACATTTAATTAATTCTCCAAAGTGAGGTAATCCCAACACAGAAAATAGGAGGAGGAGACAAACTGAGAAAGAAGCACACTGAAGAGAACTTCAGACTCAAGTTATGTACTTGGCTTGAGAACCAGCTGAATGGAGAATAACTTCACAGGTTTGTACAGTGCCTAGAACAAGGGGGTCCAAGTCAATCACTGGGGCTCCTAGGCACTATGATAATGATGATGAATAAGGAAGAGACTTCAAATACTATTTACCAGGACAAAAGATAGGCCTGGCACGTCAGAGTCCTGAGCATTCTGTTTTAATTTTCACTATATCTGGCAGGTTCTCATTAGCCTTCTGCTTTGTACACAAATAATATTGTGTTCATCTCCCTGGACTTTTATACGGTCACTTTCAATTACTGTACTTCTGCTCTGCTCTTGCCTTTCTTCAGTTCCTTATAGGCACCGACTTATGTACTCCACCTTTATAGATCAGCTATTTTCTTCTCCCTCCTTAGATTTCCAGATGTAGAAGTCCTGCCTGCAGCCCTGCTCCACAGATGTCTATCGATCTACAGAAGTTGAATCCAAGACAAGAAGCTGGTTAGAGCAGCAGAGCGATTTTCATCTTGAGAAATCAAAAGCAAGAAAAAGCAGCACAATTTTAAAAAATGCGATTAGTAATTACAGTCCCATGATTTTCAAAGTGGGGAGCCAATGTTTTAGCAACCCTTCTCTCATTATAAAAATACTGAGATGCACACATTAAGCTTCGCCTTGTAAGGCAAAGCATTCTCACTACTGGAGCTGTAAAGAAATGTCATATTGGTGTGTTAATTTCTGCACTGCTTCCTACGCTCTGTTTCTCTTTTTCCTTAGGCCTGGTCTACACTAGAAAATTAAGTTGGCTTAAGTGTGCTACTCAGGGATGTGAAAAACCCATACCCCTGAGCAGTGGTGGCGGAGCCTTCCCAAAAGTGGGGGGACAGGGCCCCCCGTCCCCTCCGTGGCTCCGCCCCTTTCGCTCAAGCCAGGGCAGGTGGAGGATTTGTGGCTCCCTGCAGCTTCCCGTATGGCTCTTCTTGACCCGGCTCTGGCTGGGGGATGGGGCCTCGGAGCCACAGCCCGTCCATGGTAAGAGCCGCACGGCCAGGCAGCTGTGGGGAGCTGCAGCGTGGACCCTCACCTGCCCTGGGCTTGGGGCACGGGGGGCAGGGACATGAGCCGGGGGCTGCTCTTGCCCCACCCCAGGCAGGTGGACGATCTGTGACATGGCGTGGTGCCCCAAGTGGCCTGGGCTCCCTGGCCAGGATCCAGCTGCCAGCCAGTGTAGGCAGCGCTAAGTCAACGGATTAATTCTGCCAACCTAGCTACCACCTCTCACGGAGGTGGAATACCTACACTGATGGGAGAACCCCTCCCGTTGGCATAGGCATTGTCTACACTGAAGTAGTACAGAGGCGGAGCTGCAGTGGTGTCTCTGTGCTCCGGTACCATTTCAAGGGCAGACAAGCCTCTAGTTAAATCTCAAATATTTTTATTCCCTGCAATTGTTTTTTCCCCCCAGACTTTATTTCTTCATTGCTTAATGTGCACAGTGGATTCCAGTTATCGCTACAGCCTGCAGGCAGAGAAAAGGAAGATGTCAACAGTTGTCTATTATCTTGTTTTGTTGTACACTAGTAGTACAGTTCTCCAGAACTAAGGAGATATACTATCTTTTATGCAAGTTTAGATTGTTTTCAGATATATGTTTCCTCTAGAAAAAAATGAAACTCACGGATATGGCTATTCTTTCATCAACTATTACAAAAGTCACAAGTGAGTAATGGTGAAAAAGAAAAATCAAAGAAACACAGTAAAACCCCCAGGCATGTGTAACCCTTCTGCCAGGAGCAACAAGGGTTGGCTTCAGTCTGTTATTTCTAAAATAAATAACCGCATAGTTCGAACCCCCACCTACAGCCTTGCTCTTATTTCTGGCTCTGGGAAATTAAAATAAAACCTCCTGGTCACCTTTGAAGGTTGTTGTTCTCCACTTGCAAGACTCAAGAGTCCTTTGAGGACATGGATCCACAAATATCTTCTTTATTTTGGGGGAAAAGGGGAAAAACAGTCAAAAGAAACATGAAAAACCAGTATATATTTGCAAAGAAGAACTCGAACAACCCAAAGCAGTGTATCAGGAGTTTGGTCCACTCGATAGTCCCAAATAACAAACATTCAGCTTAAGGAGGTTCAGAACTCTATCTCACCACATACCCCACCCACATAAAACTCCACTCACTGGTTGAGCTAGTCTCAATGGCAGTCAAGAGGATCCCAGGGGTGGCTCTCCTCCACTGGTCTGTTCAATTTGGTCTGACTCCGATGTGCAGCTACCTGTCTAGTTCTCTGGTTTCACCTGCTTCCACCAACTAGATGGGCAAGGGTCCTGTGAAGTCAGCTCAGCACTGCCACTGATCCAGCCGGGCCTCACTGTGGAGACAGTTCCCTTCCCTCGTCACTGTTGGCCCAGGTGGTCCTTGCTGGAAAGTTAGCTCCTCTTCAGCTACACTTGTCCAGTGTCCTCAACACATGGCACACTGCAGAGTCCTCTACACATGGCATAGAATCTCTAGGTGAGGAACCCACAGCCAGACAGGAGCCTTGAGCTGAGTCCCTTCTCCCTGGAATGGAGTTCCGCATCCAAGAGACAAAGCCCTCTCCCCTCTTCTGTGCTTCTTAGCCAAGCTTCATTACCCAACCAAGTCATTACTCAAAGTCAGGGTGAGCCCTTGACCTGCCCAGTTCCTGTGCCTTCTCATGAGCACAGTAATGATATTATCTCATTCGCTCATCAAAGCATAAACAAATTCCAGCCAAACAACACAACTTACTAGGAGGAGTTATGGATAAACAACATAATGGATGAAAATGAAGCTGGCCAAAGCTGGCTTTTCCCCTTCTCCCCAATAGAGGGACCAGTGAGCTCTAACCCTCTAGGTCTTCTAGCCCTGGAGCTCACACATGTCACCATCACAGGCAGTATTTGGTACCCCTGATAACTTTATTATCTAGCACAAATACACATACTGTTGTTTGTGATCTTATAGTAGAGTAGATCTTATAGTAGAGCACAGCTCTGCACACCTGAATTATCATACTGGAGCCAACCTTTACAGGGTAGTGATCAATGGCTCCATGTCTAGTTGGCAGCCAGTATCAAGCAGAGTGCCCCCAGGGTTGCTCCTGGGGCTGGTTTTGTTCAATATCTTCATTAATGATCTGGAGGATGGCGTGGACTGCACCCTCAGCAAGTTTGCAGTTGACACTAAACTGGGAGGAGTGGTAGATACACTGGAGGGTAGGGATAGGATACAGAGGGACCTAGACAAATTAGAGGATTGTGCCAAAAGAAATCTGATGAGGTTCAACAAGGACAAGTGCAGAGTCATGCACTTAGGACGGAAGAATCCCATGCACTGCTACAGACTAGGGACCGAGTGGCTAGGCAGCAGTTCTGCAGAAAAGGACCTAGGGGTTACAGTGGACGAGAAGCTGTATATGAGTCAACAGTGTGCCCTTGTTGCCAAGAAGGCTAACAGCATTTTGGGCTGTATAAATAGGAGCATTGCCAGCAGATCGAGTAACGTGATCATTCCCCTCTATTTAGCATTGGTGAGACCTCATCTGAAGTACTGTGTCCAGTTTTGGGCCCCACACTATAAGAAGGATGTGGAAAAATTGGAGAGAGTCCAGCAGAGGGCAACAAAAATGATTATGGGGCTGGAGCACATGATTTATAAGGAGAGGCTGAGGGAACTGGGATTATTTAGTCTGCAGAAGAGAAGAATGAAGGGGGATTTGATAGCTGCTTTCAACTACCTGAAAGGGGGTTACAAAGAGGATGGATCTAGACGAGGGGTCGGCAACCTTTCAGAAGTGGTGTGCCAAGTTTTCATTTATTCACTTTAATTTAAGGTTTTGCGTGACAGTAATACATTTTAACCTTTTTAGAAGGTCTCTTTCTATAAGTCTAAAATATATAACTAAACTATTGTTGTATGTAAAGTAAATAAGGTTTCAAAATGTTTAAGAAGCTTCATTTAAAATTAAATTAAAATGCAGAGCCCTCCAGACCTGTGGCCAGGATCCAGGCAGTGTGAGTGCCACTGAAAATCAGCTCACGTGCCGCCTTCGGCACGTGTGCCATAGGTTGCCTACCCCTGATCTAGACTATTCTCAGTGGTACCAGATGACAGAACAAGGAGTAATGGTCTCAAGTTGCCGTGTGGGAGGTTTAGGTTGGATATTAGGAAAAACTTTTTCACTAGGAGGGTGGTGAAGCACTGGAATGGGTTACCTAGGAAGGTGGTGGAATCTCCTTCCTTAGAGGTATTTAAGGTCAGGCTTGACAAAGGCCTGGCTGGGATGATTTAATTGGGGATTGGTCCTGCTTTGAACAGGGGGTTGGACTAGATGACCTCCTGAGGTCCCTTCAAACCCTGATATTCTATGATTCTATGAATATAACTATATCAAAGCATTTTTGCTCTTTTTTACTTCTTGGGAAAGAAAAAGAAAAAACCTCACTCCTGGAGAAATTATAATTTTTTCTGAGAGAACACTAGTCTGATCCTTTGTTGCCACCCTTTGAAATCCTAAGGTTTGATTTGGTGAGTCTCAAGGATCTCGGTTAAATTGATTTTCTCTATTTAATAACACATCCACTTGTCTACATCTCAAAATGGCAATGGCATGAACATTTCTTTTTTTAAATTCCCAAGTTTTCTGCCCCCCAAGACACATGTAGGCCATTTCTTACAGAGAGTGGTTTGACTGGGCAGTTTTATGTGAGGGAACCACATGTTCTCCGTGTTATTTTCTGTTGATTTAGTTTTTGTTGATTGGTGGTTTAAACTGACCATATGCTGCCCAGAGATAAACTAGGTTTCAAAACCTCTCTCTCCATCCTGCCAGCATTAAGAATACCTCAGACATCACCCTGGGTTTCCCTCTTGCCACCTAAACTATATGGGAGAAGAAATGAACTGACCCTCTTAGTCCAATTCTCTCAGACCACAGATCCAAACTTATATATAACACTCTCCCAACAATGTTACCTGCCAAAATCAGACTTCTATAACCTTCTCCAAGCACAACACTACCTCATTAGAATACCTGTCTGGAAAGGTGTATGCTAACCCATGGCTCTATTCAAAGAACAGCAAGAGATGGCAAAAATTATAGGAGAAATTGGAATATTCCATACCACACTGAAATACATATTTCATATTCTACCTAAAGGCCAATTAGTTCAGTGGATAAAGCACTGGACTTGGAGCCAAAAGAAATGGGCTCCATTCCCAGCTTTACTATTGACTTGCAGTTGGACATAGGTCAAGCAGCTTCTCTCTCTTCAGTTTTTCCCACCTGTAATGATGCTTGGAAAGTGTTCTGAAATCTATGAATGAAAAGATACATTTTTGTGTCATTTTCTCAATGTTCTGAGTGAGACAGCGCTGCCATGGGTCACCAGACTGGCTGACATCGGAAAGCCCTTCAGTTGCTCTTTGGCTGAACACTATACAAGAAACACGAGATAAGGCACACATCACAATACAGAAAATCCTGGGATCTCTTTGAGGAGCTGTAGGCTCCAGCAGATGGGCCACTCACAACCAGCAGGAAAAACAGACTGTCGCTGGCTAAAGCCATGCTGCATTATTCTCATGAGGATGTTAGTCTCCTGCCTGCATATACATGTTTGTGTAACAATTTTTATCACATTCCTTCACTGAGAATCAAAACTGCCTCTGTGCAGAGAGCCAGCACAAGATCTATCATATATACCACCTAATTTTGACTAAACCCCTGAAAGTTTACCTCTACCCTTACTATAACTATGAACAGTATAATGATGCTACACCAAATACCTACATATATGTTTTCTGGCATAATAGTACTGCTCTAAGTTATTTCCTGTGTACTTCTCCAAAGATATGAATACCACTCTAGAAATAGGCATGCATGATAGAATGTATTTACTAGTAATACTTGCCTGTGAATCTATCTGTGCATCCAAAATAATCACTTAAAGAAAGCAATATTACAAATCTCTTTAAGGTGGCAGAAGTTCCTGGGCATTGAAGCAGAAGTTAGGGAGGATGTCCACTGTGTCATTTCAAGTCCATCTCACTCAAATCTCAAAGCAAACATGTAGGTATTGGAGCCTTTCTAACCTCTGCCAGCCCAGCTGCATAGCTCAATTAAAAAAACCCACCAGGGAACAAGCACTGAAGTGTCTGCCCATCCTTAGTCAACACACAGAATTCCCTTCCACTTGAAAGCAAGTTAGAAGTAGATACTGTTTTAACTATTTCAAATCGTATATGGTCAAAGCTGATTAATCTGAATCCATTGGGAAAATTCCATGTGTACTAGATTTATAACAAAAATCAGATGAACAATTATACTGCTCCATGATTGATTCAATTGTGCTGGACATACAGCAATCACAGATAAATATCAGGTTCCCCAAATGTTAGGGAGTAGCAAATATCTAGAATACAGTGGACATTTTTTTTGTTAAAGTATACCACCTGCTTGAATTAAATTTACTGCAGTGCTTTTAGCATTCCCCAAGGTAAGTATACTCAAAATAGTACAATGAGTACAATAAGTGTTGTTTTATTGATCTCGTTTTATATAAAGTATGTTTATATTGTATTAATATCATCAACAAATGACTGTTCATTTTAAAATGGGTAGAATAATTTGTGTAAGTAGCGCAGACTATTCTGTTTGCACAATTCCTGTCTGAAAATGTTTTAATGGAGACGATGTTCCACCAGGGGGCTCTGTTTACACATGATATGAAAATCTGACTTTCAGCAGAGCTTCTGTTTCCTCTTTAAATATTTTCACAAGTTAAAGAAAAACTATGTGGTTTAAGTAAGCAATAATGTATTACATTGTGTAGGTATACTGAACATGTGCTCATCAGGGATAGGTAATTAGCTACATGCCATCAATCTCAGAAGTATAGGCATACAGCATACAACTACTGACCTATTTTCTTGGTCAGGGAAGGCCTGGTCTACACTACGACTTTAATTCGGATTTAGCTGCGTTAATCCGAATTAACCCTTCACCCGTCCACACTACAGAGCCAGTTAATTCGAATTAAAGGGCACTTAAAATCGATTTCTGTACTCCACCTCGACGAGCGGAGTAGCGCCAAAATCGATTTTGTTAATTCGAATTAGGGTTAGTGTGGCCGCACACCACCGAATTACTGTGGTTAAATTAATGGGATAGTGTGGCCGCACACCACCGAATTAATGTGGTTAAAAACCGAATTAATGTGCTTAGTGTGGCCGCGCACAATCGAATTTATACAACCTGTTTCCCAAATTCGAATTATCTAAATTCGGATTAATCCCATAGTGTAGACATACCCGAAGAAGCATCATGAGGATAACTCTTCATTATGTGCAAAATTCTGCCCAAACTTATACTGCTTTGAATTCAATGGGAGTTTCTCCCTTGACTTCAAAGGGAGTTAGATTAGGACCTTAGGGTCATTTGAAGAGGCTGCTGATATCACCACAGAGCCAGGCAATTTTTGACAGGAAATGACTTTTTAAAAGGCCGGCCTTTCCTATGAGTAGAGCCCCCTTTTGGGATTTACATGGCTCCAAAGGTCTAGTGAAATTCTTTTTACAGGCTTTCATCCACAATGATAAATGCTCTCTATCTTTATCCAGCCATTCAAATAGCAGCTGTTCCTCTTTTCGCATGAACACCTGTTTACAAACTTATCATAAGAAACTTAAGATGCAGTGAAATAAATACAAATAGCTGCCTAAATGTGTTTACGTGGTTTAGGAACCTAGGTTCCATTTTAAAAAATCATGATTTCCTTGAGAGTGCCTAGGCACTGTTGAAAATCCCACTAAGCACCTATCTGAATCTTTAGGCACCTGAATTCCTTTAAAATGTAAGAGACTTTAAATTGACTTTCAATGAGACTTAGGCTCCTAAGTGTCTAAGGGCATGTCTATGCTAGGAGCACTTTACCGGTAGATATACCAACATATGATGCCAGCAAAGCTCTTCTAAAGTGGACACCGCTTATACTGGCTAAGCTTCACTTTTACTGATATAGTTATTCTACCCCCCACTTACGAAGGAAACCAGCTATACAGAAAAAAAGCACAGTTGCTGGTACAGCTCTGTCCACACTAGGGCCTTCTGCCAACACAGCTATGTCAGTCAGGGATCACATCTCTTCACGACCCTGACAACATAGCGTATGCTGGTAGAAATCTGTAGTGTAGGGGTGTCCTAAGTCATTTCTTAAACTGGGACCTAGACCAGGTCTATACTACAGACTTCTGCCAGCATCACTATGTTGGTTCAGGGTGTGAAGAGGTGTGATCCCTGACTGACAGCTGTGCTGGCAGAAGCCCCTAGTGTAGATGAAGCTGTATTGGCAAAACTGCACTTTTACTGGTTTAGCTCATTTTGCTTGGGGATGTGTGGAAAAACTATACTGGTAAAAGTGCAGCTTTGCAGGTAAAAGCTGCATCCACTGTAGGAGTGCTTTGCTGGTACAGAATACTGGTATTTCTATACCAGTAAGGTGCACCTAGTGTAGACATGGCCTTAGGCCGCTTTGTCATTTAGGCACTTTTGAAAAATGTCCCCTAAATCTTGAGCTATTTTAACGCCCCCAGTTGATTGTCTCCAGAATACAATTATGCAGCAGCTATTGTATTTATTGCACTGCATCTTAGAATTTCTTATTGCGAGTTTGTAAACTGGTGTTCAGGTGAAACAAAACAACAGCTAAAGAGGAACTGCTGCTGTTCAGACAGCTGGATAAAGGTGGAGAACATTTCTCATCAGAGATGTAAGCCAATGACTTTTTTTTACCAGGCCTTCTCAGGCATATGAGTCCCATGGCGCTCTATTCAGGGCCGGCTCTAGGCACCAGCGTTCTTGGGGCGGCACTTTTCAAGGGGTGGCAGTCCGACATTCCGGCCCTTTGGCGGTGGCACTCCGGCGGTTTTTTGTTGTTTTTTTTTGCTTCGGCAGCAGCACTCCAGCACCCCCCGCCCCCCTATTCATAGGAAAGGTCAGCCTATGTAGAAGTCATCTCCCCTCAAAAACTGCTTGGCTCTGTGGTGATAGGCAGCTTGTATAAATGAGCTCCACATCATTCTTGACCACACTACTCCAGATTCTTGGGCCCATGAGTTGAAGGACTGATGAGTTCAGGACTTAGTTCTGCTTTCCTGCTGGAATAACCAACCCCTCTTTAAGGTGTCAAATTTAAATAGGCCTAGTGGATCATAATTAGCTTCCAGCTGGGAATATCTCACTGAACTGCCTGGGAATTCACCCCCCAAACCCTACACTACTGTTTGGTTCAGCAGGGCCCTCTCTTATGAACACCTCTGGGGCAGGGTGTGTCAGAGCTCCAGGATCTGCTCTACAGAGCAGCAAAACACTTATATCTTATCATGATATTTTCTTTCTTTCTTCTCCCCAGCTACATGCACTGACTAGTTAAAATAAAACAAGGAAATGGAATACGAAGTTGTCACGGGACAAAGTTTTGAAAATCATTGGTTTGATTAAGTCACAAATTTAGTTGCAATAAAACTATTTGTCTCGGCAATTATCCAGAAGCAAGAGGTCATTTTCCTGTGACATTATCCCTGACCGCACTTAAGGAGATCTCAGTTCTCTTTTGGAAAAATCCTCTAGGAGTCTTTAGTGAAGGAATTACAGAGCTGATTCTGATTTCAATTATACTGTGTTGCCCTGTGTAATTTCATTAACTTCAGTGGAATTACTCCTGATTTATACTGGTCAGACTGAGAGCAGAACCAGGCCCATTATTTCCAGGATAATGGGGTATATTTATATATAAAGCAATCCTATTTGTTAATAAAGTGGAGATCTCCATTAGAACACACTGTCTGCACATGAGATTGTACACGACATGATCACTCTCGTATGTGACCCCTTCAATAGTTTCATTCCCCTTAATTCTTCAATACTGATGTTAATCTTTAGAGATTCTTCAGAAAAATATCCCAAAAGCAAATCATATCTACTCTATGGTGGATTTCCAAGGAGCTAAATACTGTACTTTCTTTAAAATGTAATGACACCATTTCCCTTTGCTTTCATTATAGCTCTCTCTCTCTCTCTCTCTCTCTAATCTCTGATCCAGTCTCTGCCCTCTGCTCTCTCACTCTCTCCCTTCTCTTGTCTGTTGTTTGTGCAGGTTCCGGACAATCACTTCTCTTTGCTTCAAGCCATGTTTTATCTTTATGCTTTTTTTGGTCCCAACCTCCTTTTCCACAAACCTCTTTTCTTCCAACTAACAGTTTGAGAATTTTTTCTCTCTCTTTCTGGAGGTTCCCGTTGCTATAGTGACACCTGATGATTACAGAGACAGTGACTACCTTTGTTAAAATTCTGGTTGCTATAGCAATGGCTGTTGGCCGTGGGTTCAATGAAAACCTTCTTAGGAAGGAAGCCAGTTCATACCCTTCTACTCAGCAATCTAGCTAGTAAAGGTTTCTTTAATTGTTGTGCACAGTAGCAAGTCTGAGAGTCAAATACTGTTCTCACTGCAGTCAATGGGAGTTTTGCCATTAACTTTAATGGGACCACAAGTTAGTCCTGAATTCCCATTGCATACCTAACAAATGGAATACACTGTCGGCACAGTGGCAAACCCAGAGTCTGGTTTCACACAGTCAGCAACCTTGACCCTCTTAACAAAACTTGGATACCAATGAGTAGATTCCTATAAAGACTGAATTAAATAATAATCCCTTTAGGACTACTGCAGCAATGAGTGCCTCAGCCACTTCTATGATCAAAAACTCCACATTGCTTGGGGGTGGGGAGTGTCTTCTTTTTAAACAGCAGAATCACAAAACTGAAATGTGCTTGTCTTTTTTCAGGGAAAGGTGTTTTATTGTTGTCTCCATTTAGAAATAGCCACATGAGAATGAACTTTCCCAATGAAAGATTTATACATTGTTAATGGGTTGTTCCTATTGAAGGGGTTGATAATATGCTGATACTCTGCCTATCAAGACTGCCACTTCTTGGCAGGGTCCCTGGAGTTCTTTTCATTATTATGAGGCTGACCAGTGAAGAACATTTCCAAGTGAGGTTTCCCCCTTGGTGAACTATTAGGGTATGTCTACACTACAGGATTAATCCGAATTTAGATAATTCGAATTTGGGAAACAGGTTGTATAAATTCGATTGTGCGCGGCCACACTAAGCACATTAATTCGGTTTTTAACCACATTAATTCGGTGGTGTGCGGCCACACTACCCCATTAATTTAAACACAGTAATTCGGTGGTGTGCGGCCACACTAACCCTAATTCGAATTAACAAAATCGATTTAGGCGCTACTCTGTTCGTCGAGGTGGAGTACAGAAATCGATTTTAAGTGCCCTTTAATTCGAATTAACTGGCTCTGTAGTGTGGACGGGTGAAGGGTTAATTCGGATTAACGCAGCTAAATCCGAATTAAAGTCGTAGTGTAGACCAGGCCTTTCTGTTCTATTTGGAGTAACATGGGGAGAATTGTACTCTGGTATTCAAGAACATCTTCACCAAAAGAAAGTACTCCTCAGATATTTGATTTGTTTTTGTAACTTATAGATTCCAAAGCCAGAATGGATCATTGTGATCATCTAGTCTGACCTCCTGCATAACCCAGGCCATAGAACTTCCTCAAAATAATTCCTAGAGCATATAAGAAAAAACATCCAAACTTGGCTTAAAAATGGTCAGATATAGAGAAATCACCTCTTTTTCCACTTATTTTTGAGGGCTAGCCTCCAAAGAACATATACTAGTTCTGTTCCCCTGCCTCCAGAGTCCTCACCTGTTCCTCTCCCTCATGTTATTCAACATCTATATGAAGCTGAGACAACATGTACTGAAGTACCAGCAGTGCACAGATGACACCCAGTTGCTAAGGACTGATCTGTACTGGCTGGATTGTACGGTGCCTGTTGGCATTTATATATCCCTTTAAACACATTTTTCCATCTGAAATTTGCACAATCACTCTATATAAAACCCCTTAGCATCGTTACCTCAGTAACACTGCAAATTGAACGAAGCTTTACTTTATGGAAACAGTCCCCTTGCAGACCTTCACCACACATTGCTGAGCTAGAGTTTTGTGGGGAAAAAATAGAGATGGGACATACACTCTTCCTGTTTGGTTTTCATATGAAAAATTGCCAGTTCCAAATATTTGTATTCAACTGAGTACATATTACAAAAGCAAACAAGTATCTAAAATAGCTACTCTTGAATCCAAAACCATCTTCCAAACCCTTGGGCCAAAAAGGACTCTATTGATTTTAGTATTTGCAAAGGGAAAAGGAGGGAAATAGCGAAATATTGCCATTGCAGCAGTAGGATTTAAGTCTTCCACTGCATCCCACCAAACTCAGCTGTACAGTGAGGTTTTCACCTGTATTCATTCCCCAGATACCATCACACTGAAGAAATCCCAGATTCTTCGAATTTCTGAAGCACAGTGAAAACCCCTGAAAGGGAATGGTACACAGTGTTCTTCAGGGCCCCTTCTGAACTGCTGTTTGTGTTTCTGTGCACTGGTAAACAGTGGGAGCTCTTGGCATTTCTTTCCTCAGCCTAACTGCAGAATTCAAAGCACTGGGTGATTGTTGCTGAAATCTCACAAATAGTTTCTTCTCCATTGCATGTCCATGTGATGTTATCCACCCAGTCTGCTTGTCGGTTACTGCACAGGTCCCTGAAATATACAAAAATCTTGGAGTCCAGAGATTTCGCTGGGAATTTTCTCGGAGCTAGTTTTGCAGAATCGGGCCCATCGTCTCTCAGGGCCAAATCCTGGCTGTACCTGCACCCACAGCACAGAGCTGGATTGAGCTGTGCATAAACTGGACTGTTTGATCTCTAAAAGGTATATGAGAATTTTGTTTCCTATTCTGCCAGCTTGCATACAATGTAGTTTTGATTTTTCATGTACCCTTTATTAAGGAGATGTGCAATGCTGCTCTCTTATAATTTATGGGGAAATTATATTCTACCATTCAGAAAATGGTGTTATTATTTTCCACATCCTTAAAATGGGATGAGAAATTCAAAATACCATGGGCTATTGGAGTTAGACAAAGTGTAAACTTAGGGTTAGGTTGTAGCTTTCACTGTATGGTGGGCATGAAGGAGAAGGCATTAAAAGATCCCTATTCCCTGCACAACTATGCAAGGGACAGCTACACTCTCAGTTCTTGTCATCACGGTGTGTAAGATCCAGGTGTGTTTAACACTCACAGCAACTCTAGACACACTAAATGAGGCTGGGTGAAGCAGCGGCTATGCCAGTCCCCCACCCACACTGAACCACGCAGAGGTTCATGTACAATGCACTTGGTCAAAATCACAGTTCCCTCTCTGGTGGGTGATCCTCAGAGCTCCTGGAGGTAACCCAACTGAACAAGCCAAAATGTCTCTGGGAGACTGATGCAACACCACCATGTCTGCTTTAAGCTTGGGCTCTACTTGTAAAAGCCAAAATAGAGCCCTTATTCTAATTTTCCCTGAAAGTAAGCAAATTGAAAACATTCTGGTACAAAGCATCCAAGTACCCCAGATTTCTAATGGTATAAAATGTTCATTTCTAGCTCTTGTCGTTCACAAAATACTGTAGCTTCATGGTGTTACACAGTCCTTGCTTTTTTTCTCTCAATGCTCTCTTTTAAATCACTTTCCATTCCCATTGAATGCAGGCCATGAGAAGCTGTTCTTATTGTGAGAAAGTGTTAGCAAAAGGGTGTGGCTTCGATTTACATCCAAATATTGTCAGTGCTGTCTCATCTTCTCCAGAGGTCACAGCTGGAGACCTTCCACTGAGAATGAGCTACCCATGCTGTGTGAAAGTCTAAACCTACACTTCTCCTACTATATTGTGTCTGCAGAGCACAGTTCTCTTGCTACATTGTGGATGCTGGAACAGTCTCTGAGATACCCAGGTCCTAACCCACTTAGACTAGGACCAAGACTTTGAATTCAGTCCCACAGTGAACAGTGCTGTACAAACTGTGTCTTTGTGTGGCACTCATATTTACTCCAAGGTGGCGTGAGTTGCAGAAGTCTATCCAGGAGGTGACTAAAAGGCATAGATCGCAGTGACAAGTTCTTTGTAAAAGAGGACAGTTTGCCGTTTCCTAGACAGCTGGTTTCTATTGGATTTGGAGTTAAAACAGTAGTAGGGGTTTGGCACTTCTCCTGCTGTTGTTTCTACCCCATTTTGACCTCCATGGAGTATAGAGAAACAGTCTGTGAATGCTACTCTACATACATTCCACATGAGAAAAAAAAAAGATTTTTTAAGAGTTAAAAGTGGAGATATTACATAATTAAACATGTTTGCCAGGTTTAGTTAATGTGCAGACTCAAAGGTTCTTTTTGTGAATGTGGAATAAACTGCCAGCAAGGCACAGATTTTTTCATTTGTGTGTTTGGAAGTCTGGTTTTGAATATGGCATTTTGTTACGAGACATACCAGAAGTGGAGAAAAAGTCACAGTTATTAGCTCTGAAAGAAAGTCATTTTTTGGGTTACATCTGCCTCTTGCATGCTAATTGCCTTTAAAAAAAAAGATATTTTGTTAAGGGTTTCAAAAGAAGTAAAACTACCAACATAAGAATCCCATCCCCTCACAGACTTTTGCCCTTTTATCTAGCAGCTATGAATTTGGGGGAAAATATGGAAAACTGAAGATGGAAAACAGGGATACTGTAATTTTACTGTAATGTTATGCTTCCATGTTTTATATTTTCAAATTTCTAGGACAATAGGAGAAATGTGTGAGAGGAGATACATTATTTGGGTCATAGAGGGGCAGTAGTTTCTCACCGTAAATCTGATTTTTCCAGTCCTCCCAATAACACCCCTAGAAAGAAATCGATCCTTCAGAAATTTCCCATGCAACATCTCATTCTAAGGTAGGATTTTTCTGGGACGTTTGAGGAGGAACTACATGCTGCTTTCTTCTGGCTGAAGCAAGCCATTTTTTGTTTGCCATTTTCCCAAACAGGCTGAAGAAAACCCCAGACCTGATACCCCATACATTGGTCCAGGGCGGAGGTGTTCTGGGCAGTGCGCGTTGATTAGAGTGACAGTAGACAGGATGAAGAAGGATTATATGGCAATGGAGAACTGACTGGATCCCTCAACCCATTATTTTGAGATTTTTTTAAAGTAGAGTTTTTGTAAAGAAAATGTAATATTATTTTGGATATTAGATAAAGTCCATTGAAACACATTTGGCTTTTAAGGAGGAATTCAGATATGACAGGGATCGGCCCAAATCAGTAGCTAGCTAGTTTAACAGAATTCATTTTAAACAATTTGAGGAGATTTGTTTGGGGATTAATTTCCATTCTCTAACTCTGGGGCATGAAAGGAATAATCTGCTGATATGGTTTAGAGATTCCATATTACAACAGTTAAGTGTGTAAACCAGCTGCTGCTAGCCAGTTTGCACACAAATCTATCATTTTGTTATGTTGTATGGAGGCCTTATTTCAACTACTTATATTAATATGCAGAGCAAACCATAGATTTTGGCAAGCACCAGAACAAAAATTAGCCAATAGGTTTCTCTTTGTGGTGGCCTGCTGCAATTATAGTGTTGTATGCATTTTTAAGCACTTTCTCGCTTTTGGAGATTACTGACAAACAAAAGGTTTCCATAGAAGGAACCTTGACATACAACCTGTGGAACTCTTAGTCAGAGGATGTTGTGAAGGCCAAGACTATAACAGGATTCAAAAAAGAACTAGATAAGTTCATGGAGGATAGGTCCATCAATGGCTGTTAGCCAAGATGGTCAGGGATGCAAAAGCATGCTCCCTAGCCTCTTTTTGCCAGAAGCTGGGAATGAGTGAGAGGGGATGGATCACTTGATGATTGCCTGATCTGTTCATTTCCTCTGAAGCACCTGGCGTTGGACACCGTCAGAAGACAGGATATTGGGCTAGATGGACCATTGGTCTGACCCTGTATGGACGTTCTTATGTTCTTAACATCTCAAAAGAAAAAAGGATAAAATATACACAATACCAGCTGAGCTTCTGTAAAGTCTTCAAATCTAACTCTCCTTTCTTGAATGATTCCCAAAATTCTAGGGAGGGATTCTTCAGAAAACTCTGTGGATCAACAAGAGGTGATTTAGCAAGTACTGTTTATTTTTCCATTTCAGGAAGATTCCATCCAAACTGGTTCAATGTAAAACCCCTTGAAAGGGGGATAAGACATACAAGAAATGGATGATTGCCTGGCAAAATTATGCATAATGATTCATAAAAAAATGATTGTTTTTTCCACCATTTACAATTTTTCCCCTGTTTAAGCTTGCTTTTCTTCTTATACATATATGATGTAAATCCAACAGTGACACTTGTTTAAAACAGTGACACCACTTCGAAACTGAGGGAGCCAGTTCTTGTCACTTGTCTTGTTTGCTGACTTCAGTGGGAGCTGCTGAGTGCTCAACGCTTTTGAAAATGAGGCCCTTTATTCAAGTGCCTAAATATGGATTTAGAAGGTTAACTTTGGGCACCTTTTTTTGAAAATCTTG
This sequence comes from Terrapene triunguis, assembly GCF_002925995.2. Lineage (NCBI taxonomy): Eukaryota > Metazoa > Chordata > Testudines > Emydidae > Terrapene > Terrapene triunguis. The sequence goes on from NW_020664439.1 coordinate 19,862,795, forward strand.
GCCAGAATGTTTAAATAGAGCATATGAGTCATTTCACAGAAATATTGAAATGTTTATAAATTCCAGACAACATTTCAGAACTACCGCAAGTGCTGGATTTTATATCCACTCTCCATTTCTGTGAGCATCAGACACCAACAATTCACAACAGCACTATTGGGCTTGTGTTAAAATCAAATAGAAAAGTCAATACGCTGTTATTAAATGGGGGAGGAAAGCATTGCTATTAAATAGCTCTTCTACAGGTTGAGTTTTTTAATAGCAGTACTTCCTTCCTCCTTCACACACACACACACACATACACACACACACACTCAGGACTATCAAAAAGTGAAGAACGGGACCCTCCTTTAAAAAGTATCAAAATGTTGTTCAGAAATCTAGCAGCATAATTTTAAAGGCTTTTGAAATACAGGGCCTTTGTGCTCCCCACCTTTCATTTTTTGTCTTGCTTTTGCTTAAGCTGATTGTGAAGCTGAGAGCATTTGACTGGAGCGTGTCTGATATTTCTGACACCATCATCAAGGTAGTGATCAGAACGTTTGCAGGATGAAGAATCCAGCATTTGGTCCCATCTCTGTTTTGTGAAAAGACAGAAATTATTTCATTGGGACATCTTTTCCGGTGAAAAAGCACATATAAAGGAGAATGGAAAGGGAGTGGATTTCTGGGAACGGGAAATAAACCACACACCTTAATGTCAGGACAAGCATCAATACAGACATGGATGGGGGAATGGTTATCCAGCTGTGTGGAGCATAAGGGTTCAAGAGAACATTGTACTAAACCCTGAAGACAAAAAGAAGCTTGTGCAACGTTCAGCTTTCATTCCCACCCAACACTAGCAGCAGGACGGGCTCACATGCAGTGTTGTCTTTTATTCCCCCAAACCTAACTAGTACTTGAACTCTTTCGGCTGGTGTGAGCAAACAACAGAAAGAAAGTAAATGCTGAAGCCTTAACATATGCACCAAAAGAAATGAAGGATGTTCTTATGTCTAAAGCCCAGACCTGTGAGTCTGGAGACCAGGATTCTATCCCTGGCTTTGCCATGCTCTTCATATAGGGAGAATAACATTTTCTTACCCTATCGGTGTGTTGACTTCATTTATTGATGCCTGTAAAGGGCTTTGGGATCCTTAGATAATATTCACTTACAAGTGCTCAGCATTAATATTATGAATTTTCATGCAAGTTAGGACATTTTCCAAGGGGAGCAAGCCATGTACAGTGATTAATTGTATGATTCCATTTCTCAGGCCAAGTTTGTGCTTTGTTGAGATTCTATTGTTGCAGAAAAATGGCTATGCCGAAAGTTCATTTCCTTTAACTGCCTTTCCTTCTGCTCTGACCCCCCAACCCTGTTCTTGGAAAAGTAATGAGCCTTTGCTCTCTTACATGCTGCTGGGCTATGGTTAGGACCATATGGCCCTTCATTTTTAGCTTGCTTCAACAGTCCATGGAGGTTTCTGTGGCAGAATGGCAATTTTGTAACTGCAGAATTACAGAAAGCTGGGGTCTTGCCAATAACACTGCCTAAATGGTAAAGGATTATAGTGTTGTACAGAAAAATCTCTGCTCAGATGTAGTACTTGTCACTTCCACAAAAGTACGACATATGTTCAGAATCTTCTGGGAGATTCAATTAGAAAATCCTTTGCTATAATCAATGATCCAGGTTCTGTTCCCAGTTACATCAAATCTGTCGACTTCATTGGAATTTGTTTGGATTTAAACCCATTTAAAAATCAGAATCTGATCTAATAGGTTTCTCTAATTTTTGCAGAATGTTTTATACTCTAGAAGTCTAAAAGGATGGTGAAAAATGTAGGATACATACAAATTTGTTGCACATCAGTGTAGTGTGAAGTGAATTCTAGCTGTGCTGTATTAAAAAAAATGTTTCCACTGACACAAAAACATTGTCATGTCAAAAATAAGTTTTTTGAGGCATATTCAGCTAAATCTGGTAGACGATGAATATGATGGAATCCTTTGTTTTATAGATGTGTGTCAGAGCTGCAAACTTATGATTATAAAAGTGTTTGATTACTTGGTGCATCGGTACATCAGCTTCACTAATAATGGTGCCCTTATCACAGAATCTCTGCAATCTTATTTTCCCAATGAGGTCTACATGCTGTCAGGAAAGGAGATTTTCAACATAGTAACTGAAACTTTCAGCAAAATCTTTGAAAAGTTGATTGAATGGGACTCAGTGGTGCAGTAGGATGGTTCACTAGCCTTTCCTTTCTGGAGACTGAAGGTCAACTTCTGACTTGGGTCACAAGTGAAAGAATTAAATTATTTAATCTGTGTCCCTATTTGTGCACACCACAATATTACTGCACAATGCAGAATGGTGGGCAAAAGAGACCCAAGTATGTAGCACAGGGGTCAGCAACCTTTCAGAAGTGGTGTGCTGCGTCTTCATTTATTCACTCTAATTTAAGGTTTCACGTGCCAGTAATACATTTTAACCTTTTTAGAAGGTCTCTTTCTATAAGTCTATAATATATAACTAAACTATTGTTGTATGTAAAGTAAATAAGGTTTTTAAAATGTTTAAGAAGCTTCATTTAAAATTAAATTAAAATGCAGAGCCCCCCAGACTGGTGGCCAGGACCCGGACAGTGTGAGTGCCACTGAAAATCAGCTCACATGCCGCCTTCGGCACATGTGCCATAGGTTGCCTACCCCTGATGTAGCATGTCAACACTGAGATGACTTGGTAGTGCTGTTTGGGAAAGCTTATGTAGCACCTGCCTGTGTGATGCTCATTCAATTAGTGCTTCAGTTCTTAAAATCAGATTCCAATCTCTTTTGCACCAGTGTAAATTAAATCAGAATGTGGCCCAGTAATACTAAATCCACTCAATTGTTACTTAAAGTAATACTTCATTTAGTACTAAGAGAGAAGCCAACCATGAATGCAATTCCTCATGCAAAGAAACTGAATCCTGCTAAGCTTTTAATTGTATTGCAAAGGAATGAAACTACACAGCATTTCCTATGCTAGAGAATTTTCCTGCATGGGAGCTGCAATTATAATTTGAAGTTTTGGATTGCAAAGCATCTGCCTCTGGCAACATAGACTTCAATATCTTTTGTACAGACAGGTGCTATCAAACTAACTCTGTTACTGAAAATTGACAAAACTTGCAATTATGTAGTCACTAGCTCTGTAAAAGCAGAGCAGAGGAACAGTATTTATAAGATTGTGTTTGGTGCCAGATGGCACTCCATGCCAGAAAAATCTATTTAAGCCCTTGAGTTCTTGCATTATAACCAGCAGATTGTCAGCCAGAGTAACGCACTGAAAGTATGTAACTTAACTGACCTTGTCTGCAGAAATTGATTCAAAATCACAGGATGAAACTATTGATGTTTTAACTTGGGCAGGCCATTGCTTTTTTTTTTTTTTTCTTTTCTCTTCTTTTTTTTTAAATCATCTGTCTAGCACAAGATGTATCAATGATTGATAAGAGGAACTACTGTTAAACTAGCTTTGGAATGTGAACCTGGAAAATATTTCATTTTAATCAATAGAAAAATGCTCTACAACACTGCTTCTCGCTGCTATATCCTCCAAGTTCTAGAAGGAAGCTGCTTTGGATTGTAAATCACAAAATAGACCAGTATTTGCTTTCACATTTACATGTCAGCAGCCATACCACCCCAGGCTGTGATCTGGAGTCAGATTTCAGAAACCAAGCAGGGGCTGCTCAGTATTTGAAGGGAAAACTTTTCTGGGAAACATAGGGGCTATTGGAAATGGCATTATTGATTCAGTTGGTAGCACTTTCCTCTGAATCAGGACTGAATATGGTGGATTGTTGCTGGAGGTGCCATTTTTGGATGTGATGTACAATTGCAGCCTAATTTAAAATCCTTTAGCTTTTTTTTTTTTTTTTTTTTTTTTTTACAGGAGATGGGCATGAGCCCCAGTGTCCTAGTTAATTTAGCATTTCAGTGATCGGTGAAATAAGTGATCCCCTCTTTGACACATAGGCTGAGCTTCTGGATGCAAAGCACGAAGTGTCAGTGTAATGTAACTGACCCATTAGAATTCAAATTTAAATCCACTTAGATTGTACATTATACACAGTAAAGTGTTTTCATTTACATTTCTGTGACTAGGTTGCTAAAATCTTCTGCAAACGGGAAAAATAAAAAACTGTGATATTGAAAAGTGCCTGATGGATCTGACACTTGTACTTGTACAATAGTACTACTTTTCAACCCAAACCAGTTCAAATGAAATACGTGATGACATTACTTCAATCCTATTCCCTTCTTCATTCCTTCAGTGATTTTAGGTTCCAGAAGTTATCTGTGTCTGTTTCCTTCCAGGAAGAATGCTGCGGAGAAGACTGATACCAATATCATTCATTTACAATAGGTCTGGAAACACTGCCTTTAGACTTTCAGAGACTGCAGCTCCCTGAGAGTACCCTGGTGCATTGATTACAGGAGTAATGAAAACAAACGCCTTCAAAATAAAATGAAGATAATTGAAAACAGTCTCAGGCCCCTGAAAATTGTACAACATATCAACTAGCCACTAGCCTGAAGATCAGTGAGCAAAGACAGATGTGTACTATGGCATGTGATGCTCAGACCCTTCAGAATAAAATTTTAAGAGCTGTGTGGGCTGTTAAAGATATTTCCTGTTGAGGATAAGTTTTACCCAGACAATATGTCTACACTGCTTAGAAATAATATTTCCTGACACTAAGAAATCACAAAAAACCTTGTTTCACTAATCTTAACTAATTTCTTGCCTTACAATTACTCTACAGTCTCCTCCCCCATTGTAGTTTATCGCCTCTCCATTCACCCATTTGCCCCTTCTTCTGCCCTTTTCTTCTCTCCTTCTTCTACTGTTGCCCAGTGAATGATACAAAAATGAGAGGTGAGAAGAGGTATCAGGGCAAATGCTCGGCTAGTGTAAATTGTCATAGTGCCATTGAAATCACTCGTGATTAACTTGTAAGTGCCATTCGCTCAACTGAAGTTAATGGAGTATGATTATTTAGAACACCTGCAGTTCTGTCCCGTAGAAGTTAACAATATTTTAAAACCTGCTATCTAAATTTTGGTACCTAAACGAAGGTGCACTGATTTTCTTCACAGGTGTTGAGCACCCGGTGATATCACATAATCTTGGCATTTTAAGTCATATTCTCTACATTATATTATTGATGCAAAATTGTCTTGAACCAGATTTGTATTTAAAAATATGTATATTTTCCAAATTAAAGAAAAGTAGATCCAGAGTTTCAATAATAAGGGTAACTACAACCAGCCAGCTATTTGAGCATACAGATATTGAGACAGATTATTTTGCCATGTAATATACACCTTTTATGCAACCTTCATTGAAAATTAGTGAAGGCCATCCTTTTTTATCATTCATTCTGAGTATCACCAGGCCAAAAACTGATCTTAGGAAAGCAAGAATAACTCTTAAAAAAGAAAAATCTTATGAATCACAATATAAAGTGAAAAAAGAAATAATAGATGAATATCACTGGCAATAAAATCTTTGTATCTAATCAATAATATACTACTTAGTTCACTTTTATATATTATGGTATAGATATTTTGACTTTCAGAATGACTTGGGCCAGTCACTTAGGTCAACATATTCAGGACCATTACGTTTGTTTTATTTTAATTATTTTGCTATAAATGATCATGATAACACATTAAAATTTCTATTAAACTGTTTTAGAATCTAGACAAAAGGTACGGTATAATTAAATATATAAAAGCAACCATATCTTGAATAAGGAACAAATAAAATTAATAAACTCCTCAACAGCTTTTATCCAGTATTAAGTAGTTCAGCATTTTACAGTACAGCAATGAGCAAATAAATGACCACACAAGAGGACAGCAATATTTACAAAAGTTCAGACAAAGATTGCAACCTTTCAATCACTGGCAACGTCATTGTCATTGTGGGCCAACTGTTTTACCTTGTCCAGCAGTATTCCTCCTTTCCTTCTAATTTTTTAATTTATAAACAATAAGAAAATAAATAACAGTAACACTTTTTATTTATATGGCGTCCAGCCCCTAAGGGCCTCTGGATATTTGTCAAATTAATAAAAGCAAGATTGCTCAGTAAATTCCTGAAACAATGTTTAAAAAGGGAGAGAGAGAAAGAGGATAAATCAAACCTCTCTTCCTGTCCATCATTTTGCACACAGTCTGATCCATGGACTTGCATGTCAGTTGGCTTTGGATCAGGCCAGGGGTAGGCAACCTATGGCACGTGTGCCAAAGGCGGCACGCGAGCTGATTTTCAGTGGCACTCACACTGCCCGGGTCCTGGCCGCTGGCCTCGGGGCTCTTCTGCTGGCCTGGGGTACCAGCCGCCGGCCCCCTGCCAACTGGGAACCCGGTCGCTGGCCCCGCTCAACCCGCTGCCGGCCCCGAGTCCTGGTCACTGGTCCCGGGGACTCCGCTGCAGGGCTGGGGTCCCGTCCGCCGGCCCCGCTCAGCCCGCTGCTGGCCCTGGGGGCTCGGCTGCCGGCCTGGGGGGCTCTGCTGCCGGCCTGGGGTCCCGGCCACTGACCTGGGGCTCTGCTCCTGGCCTCGGCCTGGGGCTCTGCAGCCGCCCCCAGCTGTGGCCCACTGGCCCCAGCCTGGGGCAGTGAGGGGTGCAGACAGGGGCAAGAGGGGGCGCAGCGCAGCACCCCCACCTTAAAATTGTTCCACAGCCACTGTACTGGGATATTTTTAAGTCCTGATTTGCTGTTTACATCTCTATCACACCACATGGAACAGCGCATTGTGTTTGACGTTGTGCGTGCTGTCTGTTGACATTTTTTTCCCCACTGTAAGTTGAAGGGTACATTTGACAAAATATCAGCTCCTAATAAAGCAAAGTTAGATGTCCGTTCAGCCTTCTTGGACAGACACATTTGGATTTATTCAAATAAGGACCGTGCTGTTTGTACTTTCTGTTGTGAAAGTGTTGTTTGTCGCACATCAAGTGTTTGACGACATTTTCAAACGAAGCACAAGAAAACCTTTCTTGACGAAGCAGACAAGACTGAATTGATCAAAAAGGCAGTAGCAGGATATAAGAAGCAAAGCAGTGTTTTTAAATGCTTACGTGTAAGTAAAAATCAAGCCACAGAAGGAAGTTACAAGATTGCACAGTGCATTGCACAGTGCATTGCAAAAAATGGAAAGCCGTTTACAGATGGAAACTATATAAAAGAAGTTTTTCTCAGCAGTTTGGAGGTTTTGTTCAATGATTTGCCAAATAAAGATACGATCGTATCTAGAATAAAAGAACTGCCTGTCTCTGCCAGAACAGTTGAGAGACGCATAAGCAAAATGGCAGAAAACATTAACGAAAAGCAGACGACTGTATTAAAAGACACAGCAGCGTTTAGCATTGCAGTTGATGAGAGCATGGATATAAATTACGTTCCATGTTTGGCAGTTGTTGCAAGATATTGTGCTTCCGATGAAATCCAAGAGGAACTTTGTTGCCTAAAACCCCTGCATAGCACAACAAAGGGGGAGTTGACATCAGAAAAATATTTTGTGTCACAACAGATGGTGCTCCTGCCATAGTTGGAAAACAGAAGGCATTTGTAAAGTTACTTGAAGATCAAATTGGCTGCCCGACAGTCAAATTTCACTGTATCATCCATCAAGAAAACCTGTGTGCTAAAATTTCTAATTCAGAGCTTAATAATGTGATGAATACAGTGGTGCGAATTGTGAATTTTCTTGTTGCTTGATCTGCTTTGACTCACAGCTATCAACACGTTGCACTGTCAGTGTCGATGAGATTGGAATGTACATGCAAGAACTGGAATCAGAATTTTCTGACAGATTTCAAGATTTCCAGCGATTTGGCCCAATGCTTTCTTTTCTAATTAGCCCTGAAAAGTCCAACGAAAGTGACTTGGATTTGTCTGTATTTCAGTGGATGGGTGTTGAAGATTTTGAAATGCAGCGCATTCAGTTAAAAAGCTCAGAATTGTGGGCATCAAAGTTTGGAGATTTGCGGAGTGCACTTGAAGCTACCGAGAGAGATCATGGGGCCTCTATTCTGACCTGCTGGACGTCCCTGCCAGTGAAATTTAACTGTTTGAAGAATATTGCGTTTGCAATGCTTCAGCATTTGGATCCACATACCTGTGTGAACAGGTATTTTCACACATGAAATCTGTCCTCTGTCCCTCTTGGAGCTGGTTAACAACTGATCACTCAGAAGCCTGTGTGCAGCTTAAAGTATCCAAATACGTGCCAGACATTGGAAAACTCAGCAAGGAAAACCAAGGGCAAGGATCACACTAAACTGATAAGATCTGCATTTTAATTTAATTTTAAATGAAGCTTCTTAAACATTTTAAAAACCGTATTTACTTTACATACCACAATAGTTTAGTTATATATTATAGACATATAGAGAGAGACCTTCTAAAAACGTTAAAATGTATTACTGGCACGCGAAACCTTAAATTAGAGTGAATAAATGAAGACTTGGCACACCACTTCTGAAAGGTTGCTGACCCCTGGATCAGGCCCACACTTCTGAATCTACATTTCTTTTAGTCCTGCTTTTGGATATATGATTTCAACTGACTTTAATGGGAGTTCTGAGAATGGAGCATTTGCAAGATTGAGTGCTTTATTTGGGCAAACGTGATGAAATGATCTCCTCTGTCATGGTGCTATGGTGATTAATGGATATGCTGCTAAAATTTTCCATAACCTTTAGTTTGCCATTTTATACTGCTGGTCTAATTCATGTCCTCAGACTCATTTTTTAAAATGTTTTTATTTATCCTTTATCCCTTCCTTCCCCTCTCCCTGTCCCTCAGTTCCTAGTTATCATAACTGAATTCAAATTCAGTCAGTTTTATCACTTTCTCTTCTTATCAATGGCTAATTCCTCTCCTCTCCCCTATTGCCTTGTGCTGTACTTATGAACCTGTAGTGATCTCATCTTTGTTTTTCTCACTGTAATATCTATAATTTAGTTCCTATGCTGGTTTCTCCACTTTTGGATTACTCCTCCTGTTTCAATAGGAGTTCATTTTAACACCTTCTTTCCTATTGTTAATATACTACAATAACTGCGTAATCCAAAATAAACTAACTTCATGTAGTACTTTCAAGAACATTTATTAAACTTACCAGGTTTATAAGACAACCTTGAACACTGAGTCTGTAGACTAATCTATGTGTAAAGGTGTAACTATACCATAGACCACTATAATAACACTTTTAGAAAGAAGAAATCATTTCTGTTTTATAATACTATTGATTTTTACGCTTGGCTGAAACTTTGCAGGAAGAGTCTACACTTTCTTTCAAGCTGTTAATCCCCTGCGTCTTTCTTGACTATCCCTGTTCTAGCAGTGGTTGTGGCTGTGTTGCTGTTATTTCAAGATACAAATACAATGTTTTTTTTCCTTTTTTAAAGGCATCTTTTCTTTCAGCTTTCCCGTTCTAACAATTTTAAATTCGCTGTCAATTACCAGACAATTCAATGGGCTTTGGACCAGGCCCTGACTGTTTAAACCTCTTTCTTAATGAATTTTCTGATTATTGTTCCAAAACTGGGCTTTTTTTTCCTGCCAATATTTTTCACTGGTGGTTTTAATATTAATGAGGATTAATTTCTTGATTTCTTTACGACAAATGTTCTTTCTCCCTTATTCAGTCATTTTTGTCTCACTTAAGTCTATAAACATCATTAAACTCTGAGGCAATACTCTTGATCTTGCTGACCCCTTTTCTGACAAGAGACATGACCTTTAGGGGACGCAAGTCAAGTACAGTCTGGTTATGATCTATACCCTAAGGACTCAAGTCTAAACACCTACTATTTACATACAGCTCTGTCTGACTGAGGCCGTGCCCCAGGACTGTGTAAGGGTGGAGGTTTGAGCCCAGGTCCCACGAGGGCTCAGACCGATACTCCATTCTTTTGCAGTGTGGATGCAGCTCAGGTCCAGGCCCACTGGACTCGAGCCCTGAAAGTCTGACAATGCTATCCCACAATCCCATGGGCTGGTGCTCTTTGTCCTCTCTACCCCAAGAGTAGCCAATTGACTCCCAGGACACAGAAGCAACCCCTCTTGTTCGGGTACAGTAGCTTGGTGCTTAACACTTCCATTTTATTCTGACTGCTGAGCTGCAAATACATCTCCTGCATTTGCAACGGTCACCAACTAGAAGAAGTCCTTTGCCAAGTGCGCTGCTTCCTGGCCATGGGAGCACAGCCAGATTTTGGTGAATCTCTGGTGCAAGGCAAGCAAAAAGTTCAATTTTAGCAAGAATTCCAGAAATTACCACATGTACCAGGAAAGAATGAAGAAGCTGGCAGTGCTGGGGATTCACTGGATTGGCGACCAGTGCAGGGAGCTCAAGACCAACTGTCGGAAAGTTAGGGATAAGAACTCTCTCTCATCCTGCCTCTTTTACAAGGAGTTTGACCTGATGCTGGGTACTGCGCCGAGCACAGAGCCACCAGCGCATCACAAAGGCCTGGTCAGCTAGGAAGGCAACTTTCTCACCTGAATTCAGTAAAGGACTGGAGGGGAGCCAGGAAGTGCTGGATGAGGCTACCAATATGACTCTGGTGCTGAACTAATTCTTCAGGAGGCTTTGCTGCCAGAGCAGTTGCAGCATATCCTGGGTCCCTGCTCGGAGGAGCTTTTTATTACTACCAGAGGAGCAGCCCTCCACGGAACTGGCAGAAGAAATGGGAGAGGCAGAAGTTGCCTCAGAGTCTGGTAAGTTTCTGGTTCCATGTTTGTTTTTATTAAGATAGGAATGAGAGGGATTTCCAGGTTAAGAACCAATGCAAAAATTATTACCAGCCACGGGTAACAACATGTATCTGCTAATGATGTATTGCATACCAGCAGCTTAGCATCACCCCACCCTGGCACCCCAGTACTCAAGTAGAATTCAAAATGGAGACCAGGAACCACAAACAGTGAAACAAGCATTTAAAAATGAAGTTTTAATAGAAACTTGCGCAATCTTGCTATAATGTGCTGGGGTATTAAAAATATTAACCTTATATTGCCTTCCCCATAGTTACTACACTGCTACACTACCAGCCCATCCGTTCAATGAGTCCCCTGTACACAGTGAACTGTATGGGGGCTGGGAAGGTTGAATGTAGTCCATTTAAACAAAATGTGGTCCATGAGTGGTGATACCGTTTTTCTGAAACACGGATGGTGGTTTTTATAAAGTACAGGAATGTGCCAGGACGTGGGTGGGGTGTGGAGTTCTTAGAGACTCCATATTAGCATGTGTGTTTGCATGCGGTAATAACAGGCTGTGTCTGTATCGGAAACTGTGAGGAGGCAGTAATCCATGCGGATGCTAATGTAGCCTCTGGTTGGTAGCCCTGTCAATTCTGAACCCATTCCAGGTACTGATAGTTGCAAACTTGCTACATGACCAGCCCTCCCTTCTCCTCTCCTCTCCTAGGTGTGCTGTTCATTCACCATAAACTGGAAAACTTCTGTGTCATACATGGCCGGCTTGCCACTGGCAGCTTGGAAAAAAATATTCCTTTGCCATTCTGGAACGGCAAGAATTATGTCCTCCAAAATGTGAAATGTTTGAAATGATAGAGAAGGCACTTGCAACTGGGACTTAACAGCAGCTGGACAAGGCAAATCTACCCCTTACAGTCCTCCACCAGCATCCAGACCCTCTCCCCTCTGCACACTTCCACCTCCGTGCTGATCCCCTTCCTCCTGCATGCCTCCACACCAGTGCAATGGCACCAAATGCATGCTAAACACACAAGTAAGGGAAAAGAGAACATGCCAGAGGACACACAAAATGAGGGGATTGTTTTAATGGCACTGGTCTCACTGTTCAATGTTTCGTTTATACCCATTGTTTTATTACTGGTTTTGGTGTTGGTTATTAATGTTGTTTTCATCTTCTAATGGCAGCTGGCCTGCCTGACAATATGATAGTATCTTTTTTTTTTTTGGTAACACATCCATATTCCCAAAGGCTTTTATTTATTTAAGAAAGTGCATTGAAATCACTACATCACATCATACAATGTATACTTTGAATAATACACATGGTAAGGCAAAATGCGGAAGTTTTATCTAAACACAATCTCTCAATACATCTATATACAACAATCCATAATGTAAATGCACAGTCCCTCTTTCATAAACAGTCATCTCATCCATCAGAAAAATTCATAACAATCAACCCCCTCATTCACTGCATACAGTGACAGTACCCCTCCCCTTTCACTGTGTGATGTGACAGTACCTCATGTACTGTAAGTATTACTGTATATTCATAAATTTACTATTCTCCCTCTCTTTGGCCATGCCAGTCCCTAATGAAGGGCACAGAGCACCTCTTATTTCTGTTGCCTGGGTGCATTCTGCTCCAGCTGTGATAGGTACACTTTCTGGCTGAGTGTACTTGTTCAGCAATCCATTACTGTCCTAGCTCCATTCACCGGCAAATGGCTCACCCTTGGCTTCACACAAATTACAAAGAGCACAGCAAGCCACAATAATGCAGACAGCACTGATGACACAGGCAACCAAACGTGTCTGTAAACAGAGCCAGAGGGATTTCAGTGAAATGCACATTTAACCACCATTCTGCACCTGCTGAGAATATAATTGAACCTTCTTTTGCCAGGCCCTCTGAGACCAGAATATGGTTTCATAAGTCATGCAAAAGGGGGTATGTGGGGTCAACCAGGATAATAGTGGGTATGGTAATTCCATTTATGACAATTGTTGGGATATGTATGGGTTAAGTAGAGACCTGGGAAGCTGCTAATGTACTGACATGGCATTCGGGGACAAAGGCACAAGAAGGCTGTAGTTTGTTTAATAAATAAGTTGCCATATTTTGCCCTTCCCTGTTGCTTGTAAGAACTGATAAGTGTTGCAGATGCATAAGAAATGTGGGGATCTAAAGGTTACCTTTTGGGTAAAGCAGTGTTATCTCCTCCTCCCTTCCTTTCCCAGCTACATAAACAAGCCCTGGCTTATGGCCCCTTCCTACCTCCCCTGAGAATTGTTCATGGCCCCTTCCTCCTTCCCCTGAGAATTGCTGACCAGGGTGATTTGTGGCAACAAATTGTTGCAAAGAAATATACTTTCAAGGTAAAATGCCTGTGTAATGTGTGTAATGCTGTGCACAATAGATAGGGTGGGTTTACTAACAAAATGGGTGTTTTTATTACTTAATAAGAGTTTTTGGGGTGTTGTAATGGATGTAGGCATGTACATACTAACAAACAAAAAGAATGTGCTGTAACTAATTCAGTGCTTACTGGACAATTGGGTCCAGGGGAACAAGTATCACAAAAAAGAAGCCTGTACTCATATCTGCCTCTGGGTCAACTTGCTCTTTCTTCTAACAGCAATGTCATTTGGTGGGAATAATTTCCCAGCCTCTCCATTAAAGTCAACTCCAAATCATCAGAAAATCCTGGCATCAAGAACTTTTCCAGTGTGTCAGGCCATGGGTTCTAGGCAGTCAAGCCTGGTGGTTGGAACGGTGGTCGAGATCAGGTGCCAAGAGTCAAAAAGGATGTAGAGTAGGGCCCGGGCCGTGGGTCCAAACCACGGTCAGAGTCGACAGACAAGCCAAATCAGGATTGTAGTCAGAGTTTGGAAACAACCTAAAGGTCAAAGCTGGGTTGGAGTCAGCTCAAGGGTCTGGGAGTCAGGGGGTGGGTGCAGGGCTGGAGAGGGACCTTACTTAGGTAAACTGCCATTGAAGTATCCTTGCCTATGGACCTCAGACAGGGACCTTAGTTTTCAAATTCCTTCATGAGCTAATACTCATATGTTCTGACTATATTGTTCCTCACATTTTATTCTTTTTGCTCAAGACTGATTCTCCTTACTATGCCCTTTCTCATTGCACTGTTAAAGTTAAATCTCTTAGCTATTTAGTACATACTGTTTCATCTTTGTCTTTCTGCCAGTCTGTAACCTATTAACTGTTCCATTTTCAACTCTCTATTAAAAACTTATATTTCCTTAGCACATTTTTATTGTAATTCATTTTTAATTAGGTTTATATTTCTAGATACTATCATTTTTATTAACTGTTATACATTGTTCTGGCATATGTTTTGTATAACAAGATGGCACATTTTATTTCCTCTCTTTCCCTTTGAATACTGTCTTTCAACTATAACAACCGGTCTAGCTTTAAGAACATTTCTGCAAGTGAAGCCCATTAAAAACATTTCTCTTTAGTCTGTACAAGACGTTCCATAAGAAACAAGCCCAGATGTAAAGAGAGGGCGGGGAAACCCAACTATTAAAAGATAGAGCGCTTTGTGGTAGAAATTTCTATTTTTAACTTTCTAAGTCAAGTTCTGCATTTCATTACTCTGATGAAAAGAGTAGTTTTCAGAGTCAACAACTCTTTCTTCACGTCTTCCAGTCTGACTTAATTTTAATGAGACCAGTATTTGAGTTTATTTCATACTGTTGAAGGTTAGCAAAGTCCAATAAAGAGAAGTTGTTTTTCATCCTTTAGAAAATTCATCCCAGTGGCAGGAAACTCTCAATTAGCTTTGTAGAAAAATTTGTCAATAAATTGACATGAAATCAAGTGTGTGAATCCTTCCATTCATGCTCTAGATCAAGCCTTTAAGAATGAAATGTTCTGTAAACACACAATAGTAGATCTGCCAACAACTTTCAAATATTTGCATTTATTTCAATTTTTTGAGAGGCAAGTAATAAAGTAAGATTAAATACCTTATTTTTATTTCATAACTTCAAAGGGAGCATGGTCTAGTGGATGAAGTATAGGACTAGGTACCCCCAAAGTCTGGGGTTTTCATTTCATTTCTGAAATTAACTTTTTCTATGACCCTTACTCAGTTGAGCAGTATTTTACTCTGCAAGCAATCCCAGTGATTTCAATCTGACCCTTGATCTTTCTCTGTCTTATTTCCCCTATCTTTATAGCAGAGATAATAGCATATAAATATTCACCTCACAAGGGCATTGAGAGATTAATTAGTTAATGGCCTTAATGCACCCCTTTGCTGACCCAGGGGAATACAATATTCATTCCCTATGCCTATCGGAATAGAAGTACCGGAGTGTAGATTCATAATGGGAAGGGCAACCACTTCATAAATTCTAAGTATTATTAATAATTATTATTTTAGAAAATCAATCTTCGGACAATTAAATTTTGATTTTCTGATATTTACTTTGTGGAAAGACTTTGTGTTCAATTCTGAGAGACTTGGGACTCGAATTATATTTGAAATCTCTGAATCTTTGGGGCAGTACTGTAACAAGAAGCTAACTCCTTAAATTAGCCTTTGGGCAATATTTTCTCATTTTAGCACAAGTCATGTTAAAGCTAAAGCTCTAGCTATATTTCTACAACCTTAACATAACATTTTAATAGGATTTATTTGCTAAAGCAAGGCAACTCGGTGAACCAAACAGTGAAACCCTATCAAGAAGACTGTTCTAATAGCTGTTTGTTACTCCCTTCTGATAAAAGAGGATACAAAACTATTCTGATGCTTTCCTCTGGGAATCCAGAACTGTAAGCCACTGTGTTATCTCTCTGCTTCAGCTAATGAGAGTTTTGCTGGGGCTCAAACTGTGAGTCAGCTCCCTACCACACCAGTCTGTCTGCTGCACCAGCAAAATCCTCAAGACACTGCCAGTCTCAACCTTGCCTCACAGGTAACAGTCATTGAATCCTATTCCCAAGGTCCCCAGAGACATCTTGCTGAAGTGCCCAGCCACTCTCACTGGGAACTCACAGAAATTATTAAGTTTGCTGCTACCAGAGAGACAGTGCACACCCCAATCTGCTGGGTTACCTGAGGACTCACTCTTTACTTCAATATAACAGCACTGGGATGGTTTACAGTAAAATTAAGAATAAGTTTATGAATAAAAGACAGAAATGTAAGTGATACTAGGCAAAAGAAAGAGACAGGTATGGTTACAAACAAAACAAAAATAATACACTTTCAAGTGCCTAAAATCAAGTATCAAAGGAGTAGCCGTGTTAGTCTGGATCTGTAAAAGCAGCAAAGAGTCCTGTGGCACCTTATAGACTAACAGACGTATAGGAGCATGAGCTTTCGTGGGTGAATACCCACTTCTTCAGCTCCGAAGAAGCCCACGAAAGCTCATGCTCCTATACGTCTGTTAGTCTATAAGGTGCCATAGGACTCTTTGCTGCTTTTACAAGTGCCTAAAATGTAATTCTAGCAAGCTATGTCTTTGTCTACACAGCTTTTTCGCTTACATCAAGCTAATAGCATCTCCAGCAACTCCTGGTAGAGGATCCAATCTTAATGGAGGCAGAGGGTCTTGTCCCCTTTGTTCCCTAATTGATGGATAACTAGAATATCTTTTGCTCCCTTTTTATTTCCAAAAGTCCATTGTTTTTACCTCAAGAGCCAGAAAGACCTGCTGGGGGTGCAAACTCTGTCTCCTGGTGTCCTAACTAAGCTGCTGTTTGTTATTTTGATGGCTTTGTTTACACTATATGTAAATGTACTTTAATTGTCTTCTGCATGTAATCAAGCCAGTCAGACAGGTAAAGCCATATTCCTTTGTCTAAGGCAGGCTTGATTTATTCACTGTGTCCAAAACAGATTTTAAGAACATATTTTCAGCACACATACATAACTCTTTATACACAACCCATATATACAGCATGCAAAAATATCCCTGACCAGCTTGTTGCCAGTTTACCCGAGACCTTACAAGTTACCTTTTGGATACATATTACTTGTGTTGTGTGTAATGAATGTATCAGGCCTGATATGAGTTACAATATTGTGGGCCCTCTGGCAGTTAGCATTGAGGTGCTGTTAGGGTCACAACTAACAACAAATCCAATAGTCTTCAATGTAAAAAATTAGTCCAGACTCAGCCCCAATCTTGCATACACCAATCCACGTGCTTAATTTTATGCAAGGGGTAATCTCATGAACTAATCATGTATGTAACACTAAGCATATAAGTGGTGCAGGATCAGGGCTTCAGTCATTTATTCTGATTTTAATATACAATCTTCTACAATGCTCCACTAACTGAATATAGGCAGAAGAAATTATCAGAAAAAATCTGCGTATATTACAATATTTGTATTTCGAACTGGAGCCATTCTTATTAAACTGAGTACACAACTTGCAATACGTTCTTAAACAAAGACATAAGGTTAAGATATGAAATATCTGCTTTCCAAATTTCAAGACTGTAGTATTTTAAAAAGTACACAGCTTCAAATGTTACTAATTTGAAGCAGTCTAAACAATTTTATAAAATAGTTTTGACACATTTCATCAGACTGTAAAACTTGAAAGGCTAAATAAACCTAAACTGCAAAAAGAACAGGAGTACTTGTGGCACCTTAGAGACTAACAAATTTATTAGAGCATAAGCTTTCGTGGGCTACAGCCCACTTCTTCGGATGCATATAGAGTGGAAATATATTGAGGAGATATATATACACACATACAGAGAGCATGAACAGGTGGGAGTTGTCTTACCAACTCTGAGAGGCCAATTAAGTAAGAGAAAAAAACAAACAAAAAACAAAAAACAACTTTTGAAGTGATAACCAAGATAGCTCAGTACAGACAGTTTGATAAGAAGTGTGAGAATACTTACAAGGGGAGATAGATTCAATGTTTGTAATGGCTCAGCCATTCCCAGTCCTTATTCAATCCTGAGTTGATTGTATCTAGTTTGCATATCAATTCCAGCTCAGCAGTCTCTAGTTGGAGTCTGTTTTTGAAGTTTTTCTGTTGTAAGATAGCCACCCGCAGGTCTGTCATTGAATGGCCAGACAGGTTAAAGTGTTCTCCCACTGGTTTTTGAGTATTATGATTCCTGATGTCAGACATCTGCACTGAGCTATCTTGATTATCACTTCAAAAGTTTTGTTTGTTTGTTTTCTCTTACTTAATTGGCCTCTCAGAGTTGGTAAGACAACTCCCACCTGTTCATGCTCTCTGTATGTGTGTATATGTATCTCCTCAATATATGTTCCACTCTATATGCATCCGAAGAAGTGGGCTGTAGCCCACGAAAGCTTATGCTCTAATAAATTTGTTAGTCTCTAAGGTGCCACAAGTACTCCTGTTCTTTTTGTGGATACAGACTAACACGGCTGCTACTCTTAAACCTAAACTGTAGCTTGGCTTCATTTTCTATAAGTGTGTAACATTGGAAATATTGATTTATTTATTTTTGCAGGTTGGACATAATAAAAACTGGAAAAAAAGAGATATTGTCATCTTTAAATCTGTTCAAGTGCAATAGCAACAAAAATCAAACAGCGCTGTTGTGGATCACAGTTACCATAGCAATATATTTCCATAGTCACTTAGAGATTCATTTATATTAATAGCAGCTTTATTTAACAGAATACAAAAGTCACCATTGCACTAATGTGGGTTATTATATTAAGACTTTTACAATTTATAGTAAGATGAGTAAAACTTTTTATTTAAGAGAAGGCCTAGTTCCACAGCTGGGACACAATCTAGTAAATAACACAGGGCTAGACTGAGCTCCTCATTCAGGAGAGTGGTTACTATGTGAGTAGCCCATTGAAGTCAATAGGAACTTGCATAAACAAATGTTCCCTAGGGAAAGCAAGAGCACCACAATCTTGCTCATATTTTGTGTTGATCATGACATTTCTGTATAGAGCACATATAGAATAAAGTTATTTTAACAGGCCGTTTTATAATTAAATAAAATAAAATGCACTGAAAGTAATAATAACTTTAGATAAGGAAGATATCTTTCACGCATTTCTGAAAGCTTCCATCTGCAGAAAAATGTTTTCTAAGTATTTGTTGCCTAATGTGAAATGTTAGTAACACCCATACAACCTATTATTGCTAATGTTCCAAAAACAAATCCTCTTTCTTTCAACCAAAAGTTAAGGTTGCTAAGTGACAACAATGTACTTACTTCTCACAGTCTACAAAACCCAAGCACTTCAAAGCAAGGAAATAACTAGTTAAGGACATAAATCTCACACAGCCCTCATAATAAACAAATACATTTTCCTGGGTCATCGCCAACATCTCGTGCAGAAGAGGGGGTCAGCTGCCTTGATAGCACTGTTCTCTCTTCTCTGGATCCCATGAAGGCCTTTCCCTAGGCCTGGGGTTTTCATTGACCAAAAGAGTGGAGACTGGGTGAGCTGGGGAAAGGTGTGGACAAGAGTAGGGTGAACACACAAGATCCCTCCTCTGGCCCAATGGAACTGATTTGGAAATGATAATACAGTCTGAACCATGGATCCAAACACTCTCCTCCTGGTCGTCCCAGGACCAGCCATGGGCAGGGAATCTCCATTGTCTCCACTAACTCCACACTGACGAGGTGCCAGCAGAGGGGAGGCAGTGCTGGAGCCAGAGCTTGTGACCTTAACCAGTCAATACAGTGAGCTACAAAAAGAGGATCGGTGCAGAAATCTCTGGTCCTTTCCCTCACTCCTGTGGATGACCTGGCCCTTTATTCTTTTCAAGGATAAAGAAAGCACAAGAGTCTTAGAACCCAGTTCTGCAACCCCCATTCATAATCAGTAGCACTTAGCTCACACAAATCATGCCGCTGACTTCAACATGACCAAAAGCTGCAGAACCAGGACCTTAATTCTGACCCATCAATAATTGTATTTTATTCTTTTAATATATTATTTTGTTGTTTTGGTTTTGGTATTTAAACATTTTCTTTTGAGAGAGTAAGCAGGAGATATCAGATAATATATTTATCATATGACAATAGACATTTTTGGTAAAGTACTTGTAATTTCTGTTTCTTGAGAAAAATATTGTACAGGTATATGCAATTTAACAGGAAAAGTGCATATTGTTATTTATTTAGGCTAATTATCTGTGCTTGTGGACTGGCATTTAAAGCTGATCTATGTGTGTCATGTATACATCTGTCATTTGTGTTTCTTTATCAGAAAGTTTTTGTATTATGTTTTTACTGTGAGATTTAATTTAAGTTAAGAGTGTTGTCTAGTGATGCCAGTGCCCTGCCCTACCATTGTGGTAGAAATTCCACAAATTTTGTTACTGAGATAGGGTGTGAAAAACACTACTATAAATTATAAATCATGCCAAAAGCGGGGGGGGGGGGGGGGGGGGGGGGGGATAAGATTACCATCTAACGATGCTCCAGAGCAAACATGCCCAACAGTCTTACAACAGGGCCTACACATTTTCCTACCAACCATACAAAAACAGGACCCTGCACCTGAAAAGGAATCACTGCAGAGTATAGACCCTATCAACAGGCAAGAAGGTCCATCTGCATGAATCCCTGTGCAAGAACTGGAGCCAAGGAAAACTCACACAGGATTCAATCCAACTTCCATTTAAGTTGATAAAAAGCCTCCTGTTGATTTCAATGGGAGTTTGATCTGTCCCTTACTTCTTTAATGCCATCTGGAAACAACAGAACTGGATAACTTTCAGCAACCAATAATGTCCTAAGAAAATGGCAATCAATGGAAAATAAAATCTGCAGCTTGATAAGTGAGTGGTGGTTATGGAGATAAAGTAAAAGACTCCAAACTCACACAGTAGACAATGATATATTTAGATAAACAGGCATTATCAAGTGCCGTAAAATAGGTTTGTAGAACTAAACGTAGAAAATCACAGACAAAAGTGTAAGAATTGCTGGCATTGAAACAAAAGACCCTGCAGATTTTATGGTAAAATTATTGCACAATGTTTTGAAGATGAAGGCAAAGAAACTATTTTCACTGAAAAATATTACAGAATTCCCACCAGAAACTAATTAAATAGATCTCATCCAACAACATAATCATTCAGACTTTATTGGCATTGAAAGAAAAAAAAAATCTACATGCAACCTGAATAAAGAGAGACATTGTCTTTTAAGGAGGGGAAAAATCTTCCTTAATCTAAGCTTGAGGATGCAAGGAAAAAGAAAGGAGAACTTAAAAATGCTTTAGTAGATTTTGCTATCCAAGCAGCAGGGCTATATCCAGGAAAGTTATGTATCCTACATAAAAATAAAGCACATTTGCTGAGATGCTGGTTCAGCAAAACAACTTCTAACAAAAATCAGCTCTATTCAAAATGCATGATACTCAGACAGAAATTAAGAGTAAAAAATGTTTTGAGGAATCGTGCCAAACTGCTATGATCAAAATGCTACTGTGGCAGTAATGCTATGCTATGCTGCTTCATATACAGTATGTTGACTGCATAAAATTCAATCAAAATAGGGAATAAATTATTATTTAAGGAAAAGAGGAACGTTGCCTCCTGTTTGCTCTGTCTTTTCATTTGTCCTACAGCCAGGAATGTAATTACATGAAAATTAAAACATCAAGCCAACATAACTGTTCATTGGCAAAAGAGATGCATCTCTTGATTCACCCATCTCCCAAATGTGGCTGCATACAGAAAGTGTTTTGGGTGGCACTTCCAGGGCCACATGCTAACTTCACTACTCAATATGGTAAGTTAAAAAACATGGCAGAATAAGTCCCAGACTTCTTGTGGGTGGAAGGGAGCACAGACGCTATGTGGCATGCCCTCAGACAACAGGAAGGGTCCACCACTTGCATTCTATGCATACGGGAGTCTATGGTGAAGAGGCCTGGATGTAGAAAGGAGAAGAACCTGGGAACAATTTATTTTTGGCACATTTCTCAGTTAGAAATTTGCACACAAGTTACTACTGAAGTAGCAATAAATCCCCCTCTGAGAGGGGTGTGTGTGTGTGTGTGTGTGTGTGATGGCTCCTAGGGGAGTAGTTTTTAGGGATTGGGTCTCTGAACTCATGTCTCCCAGTATCTGCATGGATCTTCGAATATCTGACAATTTTGGGAGTTGCCCATTCTGCATAACATGAAGACCATCCCTGTAATAGAAGAAACTGGAGTATATGGACTCTAGTTGTATATTAAAAAGCTTCTTATTCTGTCATAATTCTTGTCAAATTTTCAGTTTGTAACTGTAAAATATGAAAACTGCACTGAGAAAACTATCATATTTTCCATGATGAAGATTGGTGTGATCTAGGTCATTTTAATCATGTTTTATGTCTAAGTACATTTTGAAAGAATTTTAAAATTAACTTATAATGTACCCTTTCATTCTTTTCTTTCCTTTTTCTTTCTGTTATGCAAAGTTCACTAATATGAGTTTGAAAATAGACATAAATAAAGTTGAGCATTAAAAAAAATCCCATATATTATATATGATCAAATTTGGGTCTTTGAAAACTAGCATAGAAAGTGCTTCTTTACACTTGCTTGCAGAGGACCAGATTCCAATATCATTACTCACACTGAGTACAAGTTCTGGTTTCTATGGGACCACTTGTGGAGCAAGATATTATTCAAAGTAAATAAGTTTGGCACAATATGGGTTTTTTTCTATGAGAGAGTGAGTTTCCTGGAGCAATTCCTCTCCCAACCCTATTTCCAGTTTCCAGGGCTGTATTTGGTTCTCAAAATATTTAATTCTGAAGACCACCAGGAAAAGTTCCATGACCCATATTTGAAAACCACTTCTACAAGAAATACTAGGAAACTCAGTTGCCAACTTTCACGTGGTAAATAAGCACCCCAACTTTCAAAATAAGCCAAAAATCAAGCTAATCCCATTTCAAAACAAGGCCAAAACAAGCCAATCCCTAAGAACCCCAAAACTCTATGTGATTAGATCCCACCGGGGTGCAGTCTGGGAATGTGGGGGGCCCGCTGTGCACCCCTGACTCTCTCCCCCCCTTGCCTCTGCTTGACGGGAGCCAATCAAAAAAAAGAAGCAACAAGCTACCAAAAGCAACAAGCTACAAACCAAACAAGCAACAAGCTACAAGCCAAAAACTAGCCAACAAGCAACTCACAAGCCAATTAAGCCAAAAACAAGCCCAATTTCTGTGTTTTTTTCACGGGTTTGACATGTCTGCTAGGAAATGCCTAATTGAAGGTAATCCCTACATATCATCTGACTGAAAATATAAAAGTGTTCCTTGAGATGAAGAATTATAAGACAATTTTTCAAAACAGAAATCATGTGAAGCCCTCTTTATCTTGCACTACTGCTGTCACTCTCCACAATTATAATGAATAGCTTCAGATCAGCTCTAGATGACAGGTTGTGAATAAAGTGAGTTTTTCACTAAGCAGTGAGTTAAAGGAGATGTCTTGAGGAAGAATTGAAGATGAAATCTCAGAACAGTTTGAGGTAAGAACTAAATTTCAGCAGGAATGTATTTTGCCATTTAACTTGTTCTACAATTTATATTAATGTTAATTAATGTCAATTATGCCAATATTGTGGCAGGTCAACTAACTTGTCAATATAACTTGTTCAGACATTATTAGGAAATGTCTCATGAACACAAAACAGACATCAGTAAACCAGTAGGTTGGTCTACAATTGAGGGGGGATAAGATATGAAGATGATTTTTCCCTTCTTGATATATCAGTTACAGCTTATCACATTGTGCAGTTTATTGTAGGTAGGCTTTGGTATCATACTAATGAAAACTGATATGCCTGGAAAGAAGCAACAACATGAGCAACAGATCAAACTGTCCTTTGTACCTGTTCCTAATAAAGGAAGTAATCACAGAGGTAAAACTGACTGAGAGGAATTATAACTAATTCTGCAGAACCAGACATAAAAAACACCAGAGTGAACTCCAGTTAGGAACTATAACTCCTTAGTAGGCTAAAAATGCCAGCAGACACACTAAGATCATAGAAATAACTTAAGATCATAAAAAGATCAAGATACTACATAGGCTCCTTGAAATTATTCTTCACGAATAATATTAAGACATCAGAGAAAAAAAGAGCTGATCCTCGAGCTTGTCTGCCCTTCGATGAAAATCAAGGTAACTGAAACTGTGGAATTTTAGAGAACAACTATCCCTATGATGATAGGTAACACAAATATTTTCATTGGAAAAAATGAACCTCCAGAGGACACTGAAGTAATGAAGGACACTGAAGTGAATTTTTTTTTGCTGAAAAAGCATTATTTTCTGTTATCAGAAGACATTGTACATTTACTAGAGTCCTCCAATTAAGGACTTGGCTTAAAAAATGAAAAGATTTCTAAAGGCTTATTGAATGGAGAAAATATACCCTGCTTTATTTACAGAGAACATTAAGGCACTGTGGCTGATTCTCCACTATAGTTATTTATCCCTGTCTAAAGTGAGTACAAAATGGGAGTAAAACACATTACTAAAGAACACTGGTATCGTTTTACACTAAGGCCTGGTCTACACTAACCCCCCAAGTCGAAGTAAGGTACGCAACTTCAGCTACGTGAATAACGTAGCTGAAGTCGACATACCTTACTTCGAACTTACCGCGGTTCAGACGCGGTCCACACGGGGCAGGCAGGCTCCCCCGTCGACTCCGCGGTACTCCTCTCGTTGAGATGGAGTACCGCAGTCGACGGCGAGCACTTCCTGGTTCGATTTATCGCGTCCAGACCAGACGCGATAAATCGAACCAGGAAGTTCGATTTCCAGCCGCCGAACTAGCGGCTAAGTATAGACCAGCCCTAACTTTGCACAGGTGTAAATGAATCCATAAAGTGCAAGGCAGTGGAGAATCAGGCGCCTTGATTGTGACTTAAACTCCTCCTGTTCTTTTTGAGTAGAAGCTGATACGTTATTTATCAGAATGCCCTAAACTATTTATTTTGACCTAAAACATATATTCATATACCTCAATTCCTGAAACTATATTTAGTAACTGCTGAGCATCAGTGTCCACTAACAGTGTCCTGAAAACAAAAAGGGTTCTGAAATATAATATCTTCTGACAGGTTTCAGAGTAGCAGTGGCTGCAATTGGACCCTTAGATACAGAGATGCTTGTTTTCTTTGCATCAAAGGAAGCTATTCTAAAATTTGTGAGTCCTGGGGACTGATTTGATTTCTTATCGAGGACACACAAATCTTGGAGCCAAAGCCCCTCTTATAACTCAATCAGATTAAGGGGAAATCTAGTAGTAAAACAGTCCAGTGATGCTTAAGCTTGTGATTTTTCTGAGATCTGGTAAGTGGCCCTTTCTGAAAAGACTGAGAATATAAAACTTTCACCTACCTTGGAGGTAAATTCCTAAACAACATGCCTCATGTCTATCTCAGAGCTTGTAAGGAGAACTGTGAAATTTAGTGTGAGTTGTGCAGCCAGCAAAAATGCAAGTAATAAAATAACTTCTACCATGACTTGCTCATAATGTAAGGGGAAGATAGGAACCTGCTGCCCAGCTAGTGCAGAATGGAGAGGCCTGTGTAGCTGGCCTGTAACAGTGATCTCCAGGCACTTGCACTCTACTGCTGTTCTCTGTGTTTTCATTTCAGCCACTAAAGTTTTTGATGAAATGTAATGTCAAACAGAATGAAATCTTCCTAGAAAAAGTACTGTAGAGAGTATGTCTTAAACTTAGTCAGAACAGAACAGGCAACATAAAAATGATAGTGCTCCGGGGTTATCTAATGCACTAGCACAGGATTTTACAGGTTAGGAAGTAAAACTAACGTTCATTGTGAGTGAATTTGAGGATACAGAAAGCCATCTTTTCTATACATCAGAAGCACTTAAATTAAAATTTGACATGACTAGATTAAAATAATGTTCACTTACATCATGATAAATAAAAGCACAATCCACTTAAAGTAATGAAACTTCACTACATTTGTTTTCAATATAAGCATTGAGGTAACTAACATTTGTGTTTTATATGGACAAAGAGGACAGAAATCCCACAATTTATGAACTGCAATTGTTTTTGTTTTGTTTTCCCATTCAATTAAAATGGAAATATCAGTGGTTACTGCCCTGGGACTGTGAAATATACAGTATCTATGGAAAAGGCTCTGGTCAATTTTTGTTTAGGTTACACTCTAGTGAAAAATTTTCATTCCTAAATTTCTTAAGGATGGACAGACAGTCCCAGTTTTTAATGTATTTCCACACTTTTTACAAAGTCTGATAATAATAATGACTTTTTTTTAAAAAAAAAAGATTCTATGCATTGAGTCAATAGCTAGGGCTCTAATTCAAGAAGTACTACATTGGATTTCAAAAATATGTGAAAAATCCTGATCCGTCTGCTCATTTCCCTAGGATTGGAATGATCACTTGTAGAGTTGCATGTGGCCTTTCTTTTAAGGGATTGTTCTGCGTTTAAGTTGTTCTGTGTTTTGCAGAATATTTAGTCCAAAAACACCTTCCAGATGTGGAGGCATCAGATCATTACACAAATATCACAATATCATAATGCACTTTCTTTGAGGACAATGTTTAAAAGGTGCCAAAGGCCTCCTTTGATCTCTGGCACACCCTTCGTAGTACAACCTGAAAAACAAGGGATTTCAGGAACTGCATTAAGTGCAGGTGCAGACAAGTTTGCATCCAGCAGGAACTGCTTTTGAGTTTTTAGTTTATTAAAGTGGGGATTTAATTGGTTTTTAGTTTAATCAGGACAAGAAGTTAGCAAAAAAACATCTTCAGAACAACATCCTATCCCAGTACTTTGTCGTATCATGAAAACATTCAAGAATGGCTCTAAGGTGTTTTGAGCAGGGACCATCCTTCCTTGTTTTGTACAGTAAATCCCACAATGGGTGATAGGCCTCCATGTGCCACTGAAGTATAAATAATAATTTAAACTCTTTCATTTTTGAAATAGTCTCCACAGAAGCTCTCATATCTTGAGGAAACTCTTCTTCAGGCAAGAATTGCATCTCTCCAGCTGTTCTGAATTTGAAATGAATAACTTTCAAATAACCTAATTCTTCAAAAGTTGCAACCTATATTTCTTCCTCTCCCACTCCTCAATTTCATTTAGCTTAATAATTCCCTACTCGGGTGCTCTCCGTCCTTTACATCCTCTTTTTAACTCTGCCTCAGTTTTCTCTTCATTTATTTAATCTGCAGAAGGAAAACAGTAATATCCTCCTTTCGGTGCCTCTCTCCTTCCCTGTCCCCACAAAGTAATGAATTTGTAAGTTTGTGAAGCCAACTTATTGTCATATTGGATAACGAGACCCTCCCTCTCGTTTTTGTGAGGGACAAGAACAAAAGCCTGTGATGTACAAACCAATCCAAAACATTAGCAATTTTTGAATGACTCATAAATAATAAGAACAGATTTGCTGATTTATTTAGAGGCAATTTGTTTATGGATTATCAATGCAATATTTCTCAAAAGCATTATGTCTTCACTAGAAAAGCTTATTAGTCCAACTATTTAAAGGTTTCTTTTACATTATATTTTCTTCAAATAAAAATTATAATATTAATTTTATTGCCTAGAAGGATCAGTTTCCCTGCAATTGTGCAGACAAAGAAAATTGCAAAAGAAGACTCGTAAGAGCAACAAATGTAGAAAATAAATGTTGACAGTTTAAAAAACGTATGTATATATTTGGACATTTTAGGGGTTTAATAAATAAGACAAAGTATACATATTCTTAGACAAAAAGATACTGCCAACACCTGAAGAAGGAATTTGTTTGGCTCCAAAGCTTGCAGGCTGTAGCCACAAGCAAATGGAGTAAGTTAATATAGTAAGATTCATTATTTCTCAGGTTTCAACATGACTCCAAATATTTTGTTTAAAATAAACTCTAATTACAGTGTATAATCTAGTTACTTTAAAATAATGGAATATATTATTTTCCACAAAGTGGTTCACAGAATAAAGCCTGTTGATTGGACTGATTCTGACCTTTAACTGTAGGCTTTGACAGAACATGTTGGAGTGAGAAGTGGTCATTCCTGAAGGGCATCAAGAGGTGCAAGCTTACTCTCCTCATTCTACAAAGTTACAATTTTTCAGTATGCTCTGGAAGTTGTTGTTACATATATAAATGTCAAAACAGAATTTAAAGTTTATGCTAATGAAAAAATAATACAATTATATTTATGGCTTACTAAAGTTCTCAGGTCTTTAAAATTGGAAATGGGAAAGTCTGATAGTGTTCACTTTGCGGTTCTTCTCTGTTACTCTCCCACCACTCCATCTTACATTTGAGGGGATGAAATGGACATTAAATAAGTATTTTCTAATGTGGGAAAATAATGTAGCTCTTAAGAAAACTGAGATAGGTAGAGAGGAAGAATGGTCTTCTTTGGGCTTCCTAGACTCTTTTCCTCCTATATTCCGTGCCACTTTCATAGTGATACTTTACTGGGATGGCATCTGTGGCACCTATGAACTGACAATCCAGAGATTTTGAAGGCAGTCCTGATGATGGTGTGAGGAAAGTCTCCATATGCTTGAATTTCAGGCGGCAATTCCAAGGATAGGTTACTTTGTGAACCACTTTTGTTGTAGGCTCTTTGGTCCAGATTTAGGGTATGGTGATTTAATGCAAGGTGTATTAAATGAATGCCAGGGCATAAAACTGTTTGTGTGTGAGGGGTAAAACATGAAGAAACAGAGGTATTGTCAGGACACCAAGGAACTCATCTCTTCCCCTCCCAGTACGGACTGGAGTTTGGAGTAGAGCAGGAAATCTTTTCCATGGGCAGAGCCCAATAAAGTGATCTGTGCAGTTGTGTATACTGTGGCAGGGACTTGTAGCCTGTGCTAGGGTATGAGCTGTGCTGTACTGGACATGACTTCAGTACATAATAGCCAGGCGCTCCATGCCCATATGCTAGTGAAAGAGAGACAGATCAGGCACTTACTAGGAAGCATGAGCTCTGTTGGGCTTCAGCGCACAGCAGCCAGGCTGTTGGGAGTGTTACAGACACACTTGGGCTTACTAGCACATACGAGTTCCAGTGGACATGGCTCCAGTATGCAATGCCAGGGACAATCTATGTGCGCAAGGAGACACACCAGGCACGGAGTGACAGGCTTGACTCCTGTCGGGCACGAATTTGGTGTGCAACAGCCAGGCCGTGTGTGTGAGTGTGTGTGCGCATGACATCAGCCACACAGCGCCAGGTGTGAGCTATGCTAGCGAGGTTAGCAATACACACTACGCACACTTGCCCTGTGCAGAACGTGGCATTAATGTGCAATAGCCAGAAGAGTGTCTGGAAACGGGTTAACGGGGACAGATTCGGGCTGCAACAACCAGGCACCCCGCGTGCGCGAGACAAAGACACACACCGACCCGAGGCACTGGCTGGCCTGGCACATGGGAGCCCAGCCGGGCAGCTCTGAGCCGGGGACGGACGGGCAGCAGCAGCACGTCCAGCGAGCTGTTTGCTCCCTCGGGCCACAGTGGCAGGGGCAACCGCGCCCGGGACAGGCACCTTCCCACGGGGCCCTGCTGCCAGGCGGGCAGGGGGTAAACACAACATGGCGGCTCACACTGCGCCCCGTCCGCCCCGCGCTGGTTCAGCCAGCGGCTCGGCACAGGGGCCGGTCGGGCTGCTGCTTCTGAATCTGTTTGCGATGGGGGACGACGCTCCCGCCCCTCCCGACCTGCCCGGCTCTTCCTCAACGCGCGCCTGCTCCTGCTCCACGCCCCCCTCTTCCTCGCGCGCGCGCGCGACGGCCCCGCCTCTTTTCCGGGGGTAGGTGCGCGCGCGCTCCCCCACCGCGGCAGAGCCTGTGCGCGTGAGGCTCGACCCCTCGTGTAGGTGGGAGGGAGGGGGCTGCTCGGGGGGCGCGCTTAGGCTCCGCCCTGCGCGCGCGCGCGGCGGTGGCGTGGCTCCTCCCCGGGGCGGGGCGGTCCGGGCCGGCGGGCTCGCGGCGCCGCCCCCTCCCCCCTGCCGTCCCCCTCAGTAACTTGGCTGCCTTTTATCGGGCGAGCCGCGCGGCGGAGAGTTTGCTGGGGCTGGAGCTGCGGCGCGAGCGCGGAGCGGCGGGGAGGGGGGCCCCGGTCCGGGACGATGCTGCGGCTGGTGTCGCTGAAGTTGGGGCGGCTGTACCGCTACGTGAAGCTGGCGGTGCTGGGCAGCCTGGCGGCGGCGCTGGTGCTGAACACGCACTCGCTGCTGGCCTCGCTGCAGCGCAACGAGCTGTCGGAGCGGCGCTTCCTGCAGCTCAATAAGTGCCCGGCCTGCTGGGGCACCAGCTGGTGCCGCAAGTTCCTCAACGGGCAGCTGCGGCTGGAGAGCTGGGGCCGCCTGCGCCTGCTCGACTTTCTCAATGTCAAGAACGTCTACTTCGCGCGCTACGGCGAGCCCCGCGAGGGCAGCCGTCGCGTTGTGCTCAAGCGCCTGGGCTCGGCGCAGGAGCTCGCCGACATCGACACCAAGATCTGCCGCCGCGCCACCGGCAGGGGCCGCTGCGACCTGCTGCAGGCCCTGCACGCCACCGAGTTCGCCAGCATCAACGGCGACGTGCGGCTGCTCACCCCCGACGTGGTGGAGGGCTGGTCGGACCTGGTGCACTGCCCCTCGCAGCGCCTGCTCGACCGCCTGGTCCGCCGCTACGCCGAGACCAAGGACTCGGGCAGCTTCCTGCTCCGCAACCTCAAGGACTCGGAGCGCATGCAGCTGCTCATCACGCTGGCCTTCAACCCGGAGCCGCTGGTGCTGCAGGTAACGCCCCTCCCCCTCCGCGCAGGTACTGCGCCCCACCCCAGCTGCCCTCCCTCGTCCACGCGCAGCGCTCCGGGGAGGGGGTGGGTGCGGTGCTAATCTCCTCCCGCTGGCCCAGCCCAGTGACAAAGGTCGGTGCCAGCGTAGCCATCCTGCTTTCCTTGGTGCTGCAGGAGCGTGTCCCGTCTCCTTCCCCGCCTGCCCCTTACCCGGCCCTGCTGCCAGGTAAGTGCCCATCCACCCAAGCGCTGGCCCTGGCCGAGCATCGTCTGCGCCTCCTCTCTGGTCACGTTGCCAGCAGCGCCTTGGGTGGCTGCTTTGCGGTGGCGGGAGAGCAGAGCCGTGCGTGTCTTGAGGAGCGCAGATGGTGCAAACCCTCCTGGAAAACGTAGTCAAGGGAAGGCGCTAACACCACGCTTCATCTTCCCCAAACGCTCTCCCGAACAGTGAGCTGCCTTCCAAAAACTACCTTGACACGCCGGGGAAGGAGTCTGCTCTGCCCCAGCTGAGCGACACTGGGCAGGGGTTGTGTTGGGTGTTTGGTTTGTTTTCTCATTTAGCTCTTTCCCCGAATATTCTCCAGAAGGGACTCTCCGCCTTAGCACCCCTCCCCCTTATTTTGTAATTGCTTTTTAGTGGCGGGGAAACATGGAGATTTCATTCTCTTTTCACTGCCCCGCCTCTCATGGAAAGCTTTCTTCTATTCTATGGCGATCATCTGAGAGGGTGAAGAGAAACAGCTATTCTGCAGGTAGCAGGCTTGGCAGCACTGTTGTCTACGTTTAAAAAAAAAAAAAACGGGTAGTGGTATATTTATCCCTTTGTCTGCTTGTTAGTAGATGGCTTTAATCCCATGCCCATATCACAATAATTTGAGAAGTCCTTAAACTTTTGTCAGTCGAATACTTTAGCTGATCAGTTTCTTGGGATCAGGTTTAGTATACATGGATTGGGACATCTGTTCCTTTTTCATAGGTTTCAGAGTAGCAGCCGTGTTAGTCTGTATCCGCAAAAATAACAGGAGTACTTGTGGCACCTTAGAGACTAACAAATTTATTAGAGCATAAGCTTTCGTGCATCCGAAGAAGTGGGTTGTAGCCCACGAAAGCTTATGCTCTAATAAATTTGTTAGTCTCTAAGGTGCCACAAGTACTCCTTTTTCATAAACTCTCTTGTTGTTAGAGTCCATCTCAGTGTTTTATTAGGATTTTAACTCTTCACATAAGTACATAAAGCTCTTTAGTTACTGTTTGAAGTAAAACTTACATTTATTGCAATATATGACTATTTCTGTCTGAACCGATCAGTGAGATAAGCCTGATGGTAAAGCAGTACTCTAAATGACAGCTCTTTTTAGCTGTTCTGTGATTTAATTATATCTAAATAAGAATAGAGTTTTACATGCTTTCTCAACTTGGCTGACAAGAATGTACACTTAGTCAATTTTGAGAAACTTTGATTTTGATCAGACTTTAGATGCAAATTTGTGGAAAATTAATAATCTCTTGTTTGTGATACTAGTTGTTTTGTTTTGCATAAATACTACTTAAACTGAACAGTTGCTGCCCCTTGTTTACATTAAGCTATCAACACTTGAGAAATTTCTAAGTATGCACTTAGAAAGTTATTGGAGTTGAATTTTGGTCCAGTCGTTTTTTTCTAACGACTTTGTCTTTTAGTGTCCTTGGTTTCACTTAATTAATGCCTAAAGGAGGAATTTTGTAAGTGTATTTTAATACACTAAACACATTATCATAGAATTACTATAATAAACCTCTGGTATTTTGCTAGATATTTGGCCAAGAAGCATCCAGTTGATTGTCAAATAGCCAGTGCTGTGGAGATTGGCTTTAACTTCCAGTAAATTTATTTCCTGACTAATTTCTAGAACGCTCATTTAAGAAAAGGTGCATGCATTTTAATTTATTTAGAGGTATCATGAACTTGAAATGTAGTTACCTTTTTTAATGGCTTCTTTTTTTGGATCACCCGTTCAGTCCACCTGGTGATTTCTCTGATTTTACAATTGACTTATTATATTTAAGATGAGTTGTCCCTTCCTCTTTCCTGTGAGGAAACACCTACACAGGGGAGCACACTGACTACATAGTGAAATGCATTAGACAGAGTGCTGTCAAATGCATCCAGCAAATAGACTTAAAAATTAAATAACTTTTCCTCTGGCCTTTCAATTATAGTGTAAATTGTAACAATAGTTTTAAAAATTGGGCAGAAGTGATTATTTTTAGTTGGTGTCCATTTTTAACATATGGCTTTTGCTGTGAATGTAGATTGTGGTATACCAAGCCTACTTCTAAATGTTTTTGCAAATGTAAATAAAGGTTCACTGTGAGTCTTAGTTTTGAAAGTTAGTACTACAAACAAAGAAATGTGATACTTACACCACTTAGTATCAGCTTTAAATGCTTCCTTACACATTCCTATCACATTCCCATCAAATAATTTATTTTGAGTTTTGCAAATTTTAGGAAAGGTGAAGTAACTTCCTGGATGACTGAACCAATTAGACTTAAATGTATCAGCATTTTAACGGCAGCAATTCTGGAAAATGATTGCAGATCCAGTTTAAAATAACAAAATATGTCAACACTTATGCATACGTAGCCACACTAAAAATAGTAACTTGAGATTTCTGGATAAGTTCTGTATTGGAGGTTTTTATAAATTATGTGGCCTGTTAATCATGGGATACCCTGTCATGTGGATTTTTACAGGAGTGAATAGGGTAGGCATAGATTACTAAGATTTTTTTTTTCCCCTCCCAGTTGCCTGGATTTTACTTTAAAGGAAACAAGCTTTCAGATTTTGATTACTTTATAGTGCTAGAGTTCAGTAACTTGTACAATTCTGTAACTTTGTTTTTGCTTTTAAAAGCAACTTTCCACAGAGAAACTGTCCTGAGGACAGAAACCAGTGAATGTGGAATAGTATGAAAACAAATCTTTCCCTATGTCCTGTTGATCCTATTTACTGATGACAACTTGACCATTTCTGTGAATTAGATACTAATATGTATGTGTTGTAACTGAATTTTCTCTTTCAAATTATGACCAGAGGATGGATGGAGATGGTAACTTAGCTAGTTGAATTCGTGTGTTTTACCCAGTATTACATAGACAAATTTAACCATGTGGAATACTAAAGTTACAATGTCAGTACGTGTCTAAGGAATTAAACATGACATGCTGCCCATGAAAAGCACACATTGCCTTTAATTCAGCATACATTGTTGGCCATCTCTTTAACTTGATCTGAGAAGAGGAAAAATAATTCTGTTTCGTGGAGGATTTTGATATTTGAAACATAGTTTTGTTATCATTTGGAACACCCTCCCTGCCCCCCAACATTTCCAAATTGTTTCTGAAAGGGAATGGAGTACTGGCTCTGGGGAACTCCATCTGACAGACAGCTGTGGAGCTGCTGACTCTTGGAACCTCGGGCTGCCGGAGAGCTGGAACCTCAGAGCTTAGAAGCCACTACTTGCAAGGCTTCCAGCTCCCCATCATACCACCTGGTAAGGTGTGTAGGAAATGGGATTCTGGGAGCTGGGATTTGAGGGCAGCCTGCCTGGTGAGCTGTTGAGGAGCTTAGGAGCTGGGACTCCCGGGGCTTCCAGATTTTCAGCTTCTGGTCAGTCTGTCAGGCTGGCTGGCAAGATGCTTCCATTGGAACTCTACCTGTGTTCGATCGCAGCTTTGTCAAAATTGAACTGTCTGCAAAATGTTTCAAATTCTATGAATTGGCATTCTCCATCAGAAAACAATCTGTTAGAGTAATTCTGTCCAGTTTTAGTTTCAGCAGCATTGAAAGTTCATAAAATTAGATCTTTTGGAGATCTTAGATGCTCTTTCAAATCATAAAAAAGAAGCTATCATTTTAAGGGAAAACTCTAACTTGGAACGTAACAACTGTGTTTACGTTAACTTTTTGAATTAACTAAGACTTCACATCTAGCTTTCACTTCACTCTTTTCAATTTTGATAAGTGCAGTTAACAGAAGAATATTAACTGGGGAAAAATATAGGTAAGAATTTCTGTTTTCTCGATCATGAAACTTGTATTGTGACAGCAGCATGTAGGAGATCCTTCTTACTTCGTAAGAAGTTAAGTTGTGCTGCTCTCAGATGTGTTGAAAGGTTTGGCGGTTTTTATTTTATAAAGCTAAAATATTCAGTACTTGTTTTGATTGCACTGGGTAAGGAAGGAGTGGGAGTGGGAATTAGAGATTTGTTCTAAGAATTTTCTCTTCTTGGAGGATTCCCTGGTTGTATATAAAAACTTTGAAGTGCTTAACAATAGTAATCAATGTTAGCTGTTTGTTGCCAGACAGTACAAAGGAAGACTCTGTCAAATGGTGTTCTGTGGGTTATCCCCTGAAAAACTGTCTCTGCTTAATTTTAATATGCACAAAAAGCATATTCATCTTCAGGTGGGGGAAATGCTTTCAGTCTCAGATCTGTGCATTACTGATCTGTGCTTTTTCATTAACTTATAGCTGTAACTAAATATAAACGTTTAGGCACTGAACTTAGATTTATAATGGAAAAGGTGACTTTAATCATCTACTAAATCTAGTGACTCGGGGATTATAAAACTTTTTATCAGAGATTGGAAGCTTAGCTGGAAGCCTGTTTGGCATATGGATTACTCCTAAAGTGGCAGTGCTTATGAAATGCATACTGTCACAATTGACTGACAGCTTCTGCTTTAGCCAGTTTGAAGGTTCTACTTTACCCTTCAGTTAAGCATGGTACACTTCTGTACAAGTCATTAGAAGTTAGGGAAACACCACTTACGTAATTTAATTATTGAGGTCTAATGTGAAAATACTAATGTTTTTTGCAGTAGCATGATTTTACTTCATCCTTATTAGTACATCTTAAACAAGCTTTTATAGACTGACTATTTTTGATTCACTAATTCATGCTAATCTTTATAGTACAACAAATTGCAGGACAACTGCATATGATTTGGTACAGTTTTACATCTCTTCGGAGTACCAAAACAGTGTTATCAGTTTCACTGACTCTTCCATAATATGTTCTATGTTTAAACAATAAGAGAGGATTTATCTGGTTAGAAGTTGCATGTTTCATCCACTTATGTGGCAGGTTGAGGAAGAAATTTTAGACCATCTAAATATAAATTGTATTGATAACACTTTCATAAATATTTTTTACATCGCCACCTAAAATTTTTTTACTTGTCTGTTTTGTTTAAAAACAGCCCCTGCTTGCAATATATAGGCAAGCATTTTAACAAATTAAATCCTAGTTTATAGCTGAAACTGATACATTTTAACATTTTATATAAATATTAATTTCTTTGTGGTCTGACTAGGATTGTAAATTGAATTTCATTTCTATGTGGCAACAAAAACAATTCTAGTTATTGCTACATAGTTTTTAGTGACAGGTGTTTGCTTAGTGCAACCTTTTATCTACAAACAGCTACGTAGTGACATGAAACACTCAACTCATTTTCAAAAATTGTTGGGCTGTTTTTTTTACCTGTATGAATATCTGCATGCTGCATCTACACAATTAAATCTTCTTTTGATTACTTTAGTCAGGATGGCAAAAGAATTTTGATTTAGTCTGTATGCTAGCAGACATCTTCAGTTTTGGTTGTCTAACTGGAAAACTTGTGGCTTTCTCAGTTTTACGCTATGGTCTAAAACTGGCAGGTAAACTAAGGCTATGTCTACAATATCTCCTATTTCGGCAAATCTTACGTCGCTCAGGGGTATGAATATTCCATCCCCCTGAGCGATGTAGTTACGCTGACATACGCACTAGTTTGCACAGTGCTGTCGCTGAGAGAGCTTCTTCCACCAACATAGCTTATGCCACTTGTGGGAGTGTTTTTTATGCCAGCTGGAGAGTTCTCTCCTGTCCGCATAGAGTGTCTTTAACATATGTGCTGCAGTGGTGCAGTGCTGTAACGGTGCAGCTGTACTGGTACAGCTGTGCCTCTGCAGCTATGTAAGTGTAGACATGCCCTAAAAATAAAAATTGTTGCTGCTGTGAGTGTCTAAAGGCATTCATTTGTATTTTGCTTGTTCTGAACAAATACCAAGATTGCTTGTTTGTTTTAATGGTTTTTAGTGTCTGTCTATTGGTCTCTTTTTTGTTGTTGTTGTTTAGTTTAGTCTTAGCCTTAATATAAATTAAAATGATACTGTTAAAACCAGATAAGACTGAGTCAGAACAGAGGGTATCTAACTTGTTTCAAACTCAAATGAAAATTGATTCCAAAATATTATGGATAATATTTGTCAGGCTTGCAATCTAGAGCTGATCAGTGCTGTCTGTTAAATCCTCAATATGGATCTTATCCACGTACCCTTACACTGCAGAGCTTCTTGCAGGATGGGAGCATATCACTATATCCAGGGAACTTTGTCCTAGGTCCCCCATCAAATGGGTGTGTGGAGTAGATATATTTTAGTGAAGAGCAAATAACCTGCGGGAGAGTCTCTGCTTGGGCCATTCATTCATACCAGCATCAAGTGATTTAATGTGCTTTGTTGCATATATGGGGGGGGGGGCTTATTTGGGCAGGCTCGTGGGGGGGAAAAGTCACAATATGAGTATTTTTTTAATAAAAAGTACTATCTTGATGGTTAAAGCTTTGTTAAACAGGCATGCACACTTGTGTGGAATTGATGGTATTTGAGTGGATGTTTTTGTGCCAATCATTGATATATGCACTCTTTTTTCCACCTCATCTAGTAACTCTGTAAAGTGGTTCAAGAGACTATCCATTTTTACACTGCTGTATAGGCAGAATCCAAGCATTGAAGCTAAGTGAGTGAAGATTGGTGAATCTGGCATTTATTTCTTCTGTGGCAGCTTCAAGCGCATAAACTTACTTCTAAAGACCCCAAAACATGTACCACTGAGTTTAACTTGTGTAAGAATAACTTTCAGACATAAGGATCGGGATTGTTTTTCATTGCACTGAGTTTCAGCCATAGTATTTTCTAGCTTTTGCAAAATTTGAAATGAGATCTTCTCCTTGAAAAGCAAGAGACTTCAGTCACATGGATGCAAGCATCCACAGATTTGATTTTCTTGATATCCTTAAGAACTTTGGATTCTAGTGGCCCCTGACTTAGAGTTTCTGTAGTATATGGCTTCTCTACGTTGTGTTTTTTGTACCAGTGAAATTACACCAATGTAGCTGCCTCATTGCAAGCGACACTGTGCTGCCTCCTACATGGGCTTATGGAAAAGATGCAATGGGGTACTTGATTTCTGTTCCTGAAGGGGATGGACAAAACCACACTGTATTAATGTAGATTACACTTGGGTGAGGTAAATTTACATGAAATAAGTAACTACATCTTTTCTGGACTAACAAGTGTTCTTTTTATAAGGTAAATACTATATATTTTTTGATAGTCTCTTCTTTTTTAAAATAGTGCTTGAAAGTGGGTTTCCCACTGCTATTAAGAAATCTGATTAGGAACATCTAAATTGTTAGATGGAGTGTCTTGAATGTCACCGGGAATAGTGGAAATGAGTTATTCCGACAGGTTAACTGATTCACATCTTTTTTTGGTCAGTTGATTATTATACGTATCTTCGCTCATAGAGTGAGAATTTCTTTACAGGTGGAAATATACTAATATATTATCTTACACTATATATTGCCTTAATCCTAATTTTTGTCAGTGAATCTGTATTAAAAATGCACCTGTTAAACAGTTGATTAAATGCTTTTCTTGGGTTTGCTATTGTGACTGAGTGTAAAATGTGTGCTAGCAAGTGTCTCAAAGTTGCACACTTTATAAGCAAGTAGCTGTTTTAGAGCTGTGGGCAGAAGAGCTTTTTAGAGTCATGCTAACCCTATTTTGTTTAGCTGAAGATCTGACAGTAAGCTTGCCTTCAAACAAATATATTTAATTATATAGGTGTACCCAATACACCTCTACCCCGATATAACGCGAATTCGGCTATAATGCGGTAAAGCAGTGCTCCGGGGAGGCGGGGCCGCACACTCTGGCGGATCAAAGCAAGTTCGATATAATGTGGTTTCACCTATAACACGGTAAGATTTTTTGGCTCCCGAGGACAGCGTTATATCGGGGTAGAGGTGTACTAATAACACTGGTCTACAATTTTTGAGAAGTCGTCTGCTTCAGAGATAAAATGTGCTATTTATTATGTATTTTGATGTGCTGAATTCAAATATGACAAAACAACTGATTGGCTACTGTTTCTAAGATATTTAAGTTTTTTACATTTGATGTCTATGTATATTGTGTAGATAGTAGAGTTTTAATCATAAATTGTAAACCTAGGTCTTTTCATGTGTTCATGGTTGCTTTACATGATAATATTTCACCTGTCCTGTTTATGTAACACTTTAAAAATCAGCCAAAGGGTTATAGAAATAAAATGTATTATGAAACAAAAGGCAAAAAACTATTCTGTACATAGTTTAATCCTATTCAGTGTCTACTCGGCGCTTCTTGGCTTGTCTCTTGTATTCATTAAATGGAGCATCTCTTGTCACTGTCCAGCAATAGTCTGCAAGCATTGATGGGCTCCATTTGCCCTGATAGCGTTTCTCCATTGTTGCAATGTCCTGGTGAAATCGCTCGCCGTGCTCGTCGCTCACTGCTCCGCAGTTCGGTGGAAAAAAATCTAGATGAGAGTGCAAAAAATGTATCTTTAGTGACATGTTACAACCAAGGCTTTTGTATGCCTTGAGGAGGTTTTCCACCAACAACCTGTAGTTGTCTGCCTTGTTGTTTCCGAGAAAATTTATTGCCACTAACTGGAAGGCTTTCCATGCCATCTTTTCCTTGCCACGCAGTGCATGGTCAAATGCATCATCTCGAAGAAGTTCACGAATCTGAGGACCAACAAAGACACCTTCCTTTATCTTAGCTTCACTTAACCTTGGAAATTTTCCACAGAGGTACTTGAAAGCTGCTTGTGTTTTGTCAATGGCCTTGACAAAGTTCTGCATCAGACCCAGCTTGATGTGTAAGGGTGGTAACAATCTTCCTTGATTCAACAAGTGGTGGATGCTGAACACTTTTCCTCCCAGGCTCCAATGACTGTCGGAGTGGCCAATCTTTCTTGATGTAGTGGGAATCTCTTGCACGACTATCCCATTTGCAGAGAAAACAGCAGTACTTTGTGTATGCAGTCTGCAGACCAAGCAAGAGAACAACAACCTTCAAATAGCCACAAAGCTGCCACTGATGTTGGTCATAGTTTATGCACCTCAAAAGTTGTTTTATGTTGTCATAGGTTTCCTTCCTATGGACTGCATGACCAACTGGAATTGATGGCAAAACATTGCCATTTTGCAGTAAAACAGCTTTAAGACTCGTCTTCGATGAATCAATGAACAGTCTCCACTCATCTGGATCGTGAACCATGTTGAGGGCTGCCATCACACCATCGATGTTGTTGCAGGCTACAAGATCACCTTCCATGAAGAAGAATGGGACAAGATCCTTTTGGCGGTCACGGAACATGGAAACCCTAACATCGCCTGCCAGGAGATTCCACTGCTGTAGTCTGAAGCCCAACAGCTCTGCCTTACTCTTGAGTAGTTCCAAATCCCTGACAAGGTCATTCAGTTCACCTTGTGTTATGAGGTGTGGTTCAGAGGAGGAGGATGGGAGAAAATGTGGGTCCTGTGACATTGATGGTTCAGGACCAGAAGTTTCAGCCTCTTCCTCGTCTGACTCAAGTGAGAATGATTCTGGTGCATCAGGAACCGGCAGTCCTTCTCCATGGGGTACTGGGCGTATAGCTGATGGAATGTTTGGATAATGCACAGTCCACTTTTTCTTCTTTGACACACCTTTCCCAACTGGAGGCACCATGCAGAAGTAACAATTGCTGGTATGATCTGTTGGCTCTCTCCAAATCATTGGCACTGCAAAAGGCATAGATTTCCTTTTCCTGTTCAACCACTGGTGAAAATTTGTTGCACAAGTCTTGCAGCATGTGTGTGGGGCCCACTTCTTGTCCTGATCTCCAATTTTGCAGCCAAAATAAAGGTGATAGGCTTTCTTAACCATAGTGGTTATACTGCGCTTTTGTGGTGAAGTGACTTTTGCATCACAAACATAGCAGAAGTTATCTGCACTGTTCACACAAGTACGAGGCATCTCTGCTCACTTTGGCTAAACAGAAATGTGTCCCTTTGCAAAATCAAACACTGACAAATAAGAGAGCACGACACTGTATGATTTCTAGAGCTGATATAGGGCAATTTGTTCAGCAGAGTGATGTAAGCTTCGTTATGATTGCATCATCCATGACTTCTAGGAATAACATGATGCAATTCATATCATGTATGACGCAATACCAGCTTCAGATTGCATCATTCATTGTTTTGCCTAAAAAACAAGTACTGTCCAAACCCAGTCATTTATTCATAGATCCAGTCAAAGATGTATTTTTGTCATTTCTGGTTTAAATTGAGATCCCTTCCCTTTATAACTCACTTATCCTCCGCCATTCCCAAGTCAAGGGTCGTATATACTGACCCAATAGCATATCTTGAAAACTAGAGCCAATCAACAATTTTAAGCATCATTTTTGTTCTCAGTGACCCAGAATTAGTAAAGTTTGACTACATTTATTTCAGAAGCATTTTGGCTGTAGAGCAGTGTAATTCAAGCATTTAGTTCAGAACTGTGCTATTTGTAGTTCAGTAGTTAGAGATTTTAGCAACCTTTTTATTTAGCTTTTGTTTCTAACGGTAGCTAAACATGTGCAGTGGGAATTCTGTTTTATGATTTGTATGCATTTTTTTGGCTTTTAAAACAATACAAAGTGAGATTTTTTTTTCTTCTTGTTGTAGTAGACATAATTTATTTATGCAAATATTTTCAAAAGGTAATGAAGTACCAAAAGTTACACCTCTGCTTAAAAAGAGGACAAATTGTCACTCTAGTTAACAATTCTTGTCAAAATCACAGTGAATCTAAAACTGCTGAATATTACACTCACACTTTTTTTTTTTTTTTTTTATCCCCTTCTTGTGCTACTGATTTGGGTAACGAAGTGTAGATGTGGCCATTACATGCCAGTTGGAAAGGAGCCAGAAGCAGAGAGCTTGTTTGTACATGTGCAGATGTTGGCAGGAGTCCCTCTACTCTTGTCAGAAGATCGTTTTGTTGCCACAAAGATATAAATGTATCTGTTTTACAATATGATGTGTGGTTATGTTTGGAAGATTCACTTTTTAAATACAGCAAGCCAGTACTAGAATCTCTTGCATGAGGCACTGATCATGCTGAACCTCATAGTAAGTATGTGTAGGGTTTGAAGACCAGTTTGATGCTATGGCTAAGAGAACTAATGTGATCCTTGGATGTATAAGCAGGGGAATCTAGAATAGGAGTAGGGAGGAGGTATTTCCTCTGTATGCATATGGTATTAGTAAAACCATTATTAGAATTCTGTGTCCACTTTTCTTTAGAAATCATTGAGTATGGGGCTGAACTCATGGCTAAAGTGGAAACACTCTAAGAACCTTTTCAATGATTACACAATGATAAAATGTCTTGTACTTAATGAAAATCTATTAAAATCAATTAAATTGTGTAAATTAGAATTGAACACAAACTGCTAAAATTTCTTTTTTTGTTAAATATGAGTAAATTCAGGTTCAGATCAGTGCCTGCAGTAGAGTGCAGATCCAGATGCATTGGTGTGGGACTGGAGAAATTTACCATGTGTGTATACAATCCAAATGTTGACTGTAAAAGATTAAGGGTGGACTGGCTTAGCAGTGAGATTCGGGGCAACCCCTTAGTAAGTAGCACTGGGCCAGCCCCCTGCTTCTGTTACCTGAGCTACTGGGAAAGTGAGAGTGTCCCAAGATTCTTACATATGCGGACCCAGGACTAAGCTATTGGCTCTTTTATGGCCATCTGTGGTAGGTATATTATGAATTTGTAGCTCCACGATTCCCACAGCTGCTGGAAGGGAGAAGTAGCTGTCTCCCCTCTTCGAGAGCCTCCTGGCACCTGCAGTGTTGTGAGGTATCCCTTGCGCTAATCCTCCCCGACTCTTTTTTGGTATGGTTGGTGTGGAGTGGGAGGAGGAGCAGGGCCTGTCCTGTGAATAATTAGCTCCACTTTGCTGCAGCAACAGCAGACTGATTCTTAGTATTTACTGTGATCCAGAGTTAAAGCAGCAATGACATTGGCCAAGGACTTGTTAACTTCATTTTCCTGGTGTTTAGCAAAACCATGAACAGCAACAAATGCTAAAATGGCTATAAAATCAAGAAGACAGCACTGCATTGGTGGCTGGGTATTACTATGGTAATCTATTTTAAAAGGCACTGTACTTAGAGTGGGGTTAGCACTCACACATGGTGTGTGTCTCTGTCTCTCTCTGCCATGCTGTGTCTCCTCCCTCCATTCGTGCTGCCTTGTAGAGTGTGAGGCTGTATTAACAACGTGTTAACCCTTGAGGGCTCAGCCGAGTGCTAGTTCATCATTTAGCAGCAAGGCATTCCCTGGGAAATATCCCTCCCTCTTCCACCCTCTGACTTCACCACGTCAACCAAGCTTCACAATCATCATTGCTGTGTACAGTATTAAATTGTTTGTTTAAAACTTATTGTGTGTGTGTGTGTGTGTGGATAGATAGATAGATAGATAGATAGTCTTTTGTCTAGTGAAATTTTTTTCCCTGGAACCTAATCCCTCCCACCCCATTTACATTAATTCTTATGGGGAAATTGGATTCGCTTAATATCGTTTCACTTACAGTAGCATTTTTCAGGAACATACCATATATACTCGTTCATAAGCCGAATTTTTTTAGTAAAAAGGGGAAGCACCAGGGAAGGGGGTCGGCTTATGAACGGATAAAGAGAGGGAGAGGTGGGACACAGCCCCTCCCCCCAACAGAGGGAGCAAGGAGAGGCAGCACAGCCAGCAGAGCTAGAAGCGACGAGGCAGGGTCAGAGACTCTCCACATCTAGCCATGCTGCTCTCTCCCCCCCAGCCTCTGAAGCAGCTGCAGTTCCGGGACTGGCAGGCTGCAGTCGCACTGCTTGGCCCCGCCCCCCCCCAGAGCACGCTGCAGCTGTGCTTCCCGGCCTAACCCGCTGGAACATACTATGGCTGCACCGCCTGGTCTGGCCCACCAGAATAGGCTGCATCCGCATTGCCCGGCCTGCTGGAGCAGCTCCAGCCAAGCCAGAGACATCCTCCCTGGCCCTTCCCAGATAAGGTGGGAAGGGATGGGATGGGGAGAGTGTGCGAGTCCCGGGCTAGGGGTGGGGTCATGTGGGGGTGGTCATAGGGATAACTCCCCTGACCCCCAGCTTCTCTTGACCCCCCCCCCCAAAAAAATATCCCCACCAGTTGCTGTTCCGACCTGTCAGGGTAAGCAGCTGGTGCACCGGGACACTTTGTTTACTTAGGTTTACCTGCCTGCGGACGCTCGAGGTAAACAAACCATCTCGGCCCACCAGCGGCTTATCCTGATGGCCCGGGAGCCAAAGTTTGCTGATCCCTGAATTATAGGGTCGGCTTATGAATGGGTCATAAAAAATTTCCATTTTTACTTATCCATCTTGGGGGGGTGGGGGTTGGGTTATAAACGAACCGGCTTATGATCAAGTGTATACAGTAACTACAATATTAAGCGAGGAGTTACTGTACCTGCGCCCCTGTAAGCTCTGTAGTGTACCTATAAACTTTAAACTTTATCCCCATTTTAAAGTTACTGGAAGTAAGTATGCTAAGAGCAACCCTTCAGGTTTTGGATTGATGACATAAACTGTTAGCTGGAGGGAACATCTAAAGAAGTCTGTTATTACTTGCTTCCTGAACACTCTGTAGCTTCTCATGGACCTCTGGATATAACCAGGACAAGTTGCAGCAACTGACATCATGTGTGCATTACACCAGCAGGTCTGTCTATTGTTTCCTCTTCCTCGGGGTGCTCTATCCCTGCCAGGATGAAGCATATCTCTCAGCTTTCAACTGTGACAATGTGGGATACCTGTGAGTGTGACAGCTGCCATCTTGGCCAACACTAAGCCAAGGATAACCAGTGACCTCCAGAGCTAAAGGCATCACTCTTTACAGCTTGTCTTAAAGAGCCAGCTCTCACCTCAAGAGCCTATCAGACTCACATCCTCTGTGGATTGGACATGGGTGTGTGTGCATAACACATACTCTGACTAATAGGTTATACAAGCAGACATTG
The DNA here is from genome assembly GCF_002925995.2 of Terrapene triunguis. Lineage (NCBI taxonomy): Eukaryota > Metazoa > Chordata > Testudines > Emydidae > Terrapene > Terrapene triunguis. Next base: position 19,907,587 of record NW_020664439.1, read on the forward strand.
TTACTAATGACTTAAATGTGTATTTTGGTGATTTCATCCCATAGTTAAGTTTAAAAAAAAAAAAAAAATTTTTTTTTTTTAAGGTCTTCCATATATGAATCGCATGTATTTTCCCCCACATAGGTCAATCACCTTCAGATCCGTAGCTTAGACCTTTTGCTTTTTGAGCTGCCAAAGTAATTGCAAGACCCTTGTATGGCCGGCTGCTGAAGAAGGACTTGGCATGCACTTTCCTAGTGGGAAACCTTTGCAGTAGATTATATTAAAATCCAGGATTCCTGATCACCATCCCTGACTCTGAGGAATGTGTTTTATAGTGGTTAGAGATAGACTAAGCAGACTGTTTTGTGTCACTCTGAAAGGCATCTTGATGCAGTGGATAAGATTGGGGTTTGTCATGTTAGAGGCCTGGGTTCTCTGCCTGAAATGACTGTGTAAGCTCTCTGATAACTTACTTAAAATGAGGTGGGGGCAGGGACAAGTATCCAGCAGCTCCTCCCTGAGTGTCTTTTAGGTTGGGATTCATGGCCTTAACCATTTAAGGAGAGAGGTGAATTGCATTGGAATCTGAACTCCAGATCTCTTTTAAGCTCAGAACTATCTCAGTGACTGGTACACCACCTCCTCCCCTGAACTGAGTGGTGGTGGTGGCTGTGCTGTGCTGGATTTCAAAGAGACTTTTACAAAAGAAAGGTTTAAAGTTCCTGTTAAACTGAAATCAGTAATGCAATGCAACCTTAGATGCTGCTGCATAATAGTTCCATTCAGGGAAACTGATGTTTTTATCACTATCTGGTGACGTAGTTATGGTAGCAGTGCTAGATGTATAGCACTTACAACTATTATTTCAGAACTATTAAAATTTAGCTGGAGTGTGCTTATCCTCAGTGAGTGCTGTGGTCTATAATTCAGTTTCTAACCTTAATATTAATTTTGGATTTTCTTGATGCCTAGTATTCAGTACTTTTTGCAAAAGCGTTAAGTAGCTCATCCTGGTCTTGCATATTTGAAGATATTTTTAATTGCATGAAATATACCCAAACATGCACAAATTATTTAACAACTTTTTTATTGTTTTCAGTATGCCCTTACTACCTAGACAGTTGTTGTTTTCTTGAGAGCCTGTACTACACAATACTGTCCATATTACTATTTCCATTTTAAAAATCTGCATACATTGAAATAAACTAAGATGGAGGATTAAGGGAAGATGGAAGAACGGAACATCCTAAATTTTGTTGTACACCAAAATATTGGTTAATTTTTTTTCTGTAAGGTCCTCAAGGAAGACCAACAAGAATCCTATCAGATCTGGAAGAAACAAAAGGGAAAGTGGAAGAGAGGAAGTCTGATTAATAAGAGAAACTTAATGTATATACAACACAAAGCAAATAGTTCATAAGCTTCTATTTAAAGACCTGGGTTACAAAACAAAGTAATTTTGTAAGAAAATATGATCACAATAGTGCCATAGCAGGAGTCACAGTATATAAAACACCAAAGGCAAAAGATAATCAATTCTGACATAGGAAAATATACATACAAAAGCTGGATGCTAGTTTAGAAATAATATATGTAGGTATTCTTGATGGTATCAAAATGCAAAAATGTGTTCTGGTCAGCATAATCACCTGTTGTAAGTATGAGTCTCAATAGTCTTCAATCTTGCACACATTTCAACCTGTTAAAATATACTGGTGTTCATCTATTTACTCAGTATTAACAAAAAAAAATCTGTTCATATGCAGAGTTTTCCATCTGATGAGGGCTGGCCATTTGCAAAGTACCTGGGAGCATGTGGAAGAATGGTGGCCGTCAACTATGTTGGAGAAGAATTGTGGAGTTACTTCAATGCACCATGGGAAAAACGAGTGGACCTAGCCTGGCAGTTAATGGAAATAGCAGAACAACTGACAAACAATGACTTTGAATTTGCACTCTACCTCCTTGATGTCAGCTTTGACAACTTTGCAGTTGGTCCTAGAGATGGGAAGGTTATCATTGTAGATGCAGAAAATGTTCTGGTGGCAGACAAAAGGTTAATCAAACAGAGTAAGTTGTTCTTCCTCTCATGTCCATCCTGCTTCATGTTTTACAATTTGTCTTAAAAGAATATGAAGCTGTTGTGAGTTTCTGAAACAGAGACTTCAATTACTACACTATTTGTAGAATTAGATCTATAACAAAACTATAGAACTTTCACATACTTGTAGAAATCAAAATTAACAAGTGCTCAGGTATATACAAGAATCACCTGAATTCTATATTGCTTGTATTCCTGATATACAAATAAACAAAGTGGGGGGGGGCAAAATTACTTGATGCCTGCTAATCATGCTTAAAAATAGTTGTTGCAGTCTTTTTTTTTTTTTTTTTTTTTATGGTTCAAAGTGGCTTCACTCCACCTTTTTCCCTATAATGGTATTTTTCCTGTGTTTCAAACTTTCTTTCCTTCTGTCTCAAGTCATGTGCTTTTTTTCCCTTTATGTTGTGTTCATTACTTGATTCAGTGAAGCTTCTCTCATTTTATTTATATATAATGTAATATCTGAATTGGGGTTACTTATGCGCTGTTCTTGGTGACACTTGGGGTGAAGCAAACTGGCTCCATCCCCCAGCTACTGAGTGAAGGGATAGTGCTGGAATTCCAGTTATCCCTTGACTTATAACAGCCTCCAGCTAATAGGTATCTAAATTGATATCCTTTCCCTCCAATAACTCTCCAATAGCTATAATGAAGAAGGAATGTTTTATTTCAATTTCTTGGTTCCTCTGGCTTACCCATCCTGAGCCTCCAGGCTGCTGGCTTACCCATCCTGAGCCTCCAGGCTGCTGCGAGGATGGAAGCCACTGCTATTCTACCCCTCACCAATCTCCTGGCTGCCATGAGAGACAGGATGTCTGTTGTTCTACCCTTGTTCCAGACTCTGTCTTTTGGCCCTCATTTCCCGTAAATAGTGTCAGTGACTACCTCTGCTGAACTCAGAACTTAACCAAGCAGCAGCCAAGAAAAATTGACCAGAATCTCTTCAGTAACACTCTGATGCAGAGTTCCGAATAGCAAGAGTGAAAATTTGTCCATTTTTTGCAAGCTGCAGAAACAAAAGGTAGCAATAGAGGCATTGGAATAGTCAGGCTGTAGACTTAGACGGCATTACATTGGTTTATAATTTCTTCAACTGAATAGGTGAATTTTACAAGTCTAAGGACTGGAATCCTTTAAAATAAAAACTTAAATTCTACAGGAGTTCATGGCAGTAGCCCAAAAGACTTCTGTTTGCCCAGGATGTGTGGATTTTTCAAACTTTGCAAATATAATTAATATCACTGAATTAATTTCTAGACTGTATTTTCCACTCTGTGAGGTCTTTCAATACAAAGCAATATTTTTTTTTTAATAACACTCACTAGTCCATATTTCTCATAATGTATTTAGATCAAATCCCAGTAGGGGATGCCAATAAAGCCTTTTAATATGTTGGATATCCCACTGTTTCAGTACTGACTCCACAAACTCAGACATGCGCGCACACAGATTTTTTTTTTTTTTTTTTCTTTTTCTCCCAAGCCCAGTAATGTTTAGGTGTGGGGAAATATTTTTAAAATGCTATTGCAAACTTCATGTCTCACTTTGTTAATAAGGTGTCTAGTTTTCCTTTTTGGAAAATTGGGACAGTGAAGAGGTTTTTGTATTATACTTTTGAGGTGACAGTGTCTACATTTTAAGGCTGGCCCAATTAGTCTTTGGGGTTGCTTCCATAGCAAATTCATACATGGGGTCCATAATCTATTTAAGTATTTGTTTGTAGGCCCCCAATCCAATTACCTTAGTATATGAGTGTCTAATCTTATTTTTCTGTTCACCTCTCAAATTTGAGGTAATTTAATTAGCTAAATTTGAATCAACTTTTTTCAGAATCTATTTTTTCTTATCTTTTGAGTCTGCCTTTCATTGCATAATTACTTCAGTGTTTTTATCACAGCCATCCCTTGGCTTGCTGTCAGAACAACAGTGTAAGTGCACCATAAATGTAAACTAACTATTAGACCAGAGACTGCTTTCCAATAACACTGGTTTGTCTTCTGTGTACATCAGGCAATACAGGTGCTTAAGGGCTCCAAAAGGGGACACACAGTTGATTCCCCCTCTAATAAGAGGAATTGTCTCAAACCAGGCAATGGTATGTAGCTTCCAGGGGGAAGCTTGGTCCTATATAAGTTCTTCCAGGAAACTCTGAGGGAGCTGCTGTATACTGCTGAATCTAGAATTGTTCAAGGCAGCTATTTCCCATTTGTAATCAAGGTAATTATTTTTGTCAGAGGCAAACTTTCTGTTAGACAGAAGTCTCTAGAGAAGGAAGGTTGCCAGGATACTGTTGCAACGCTTGTCAAGAGTTCTGCTATGTATACCTGAGCAAAGTGTAGAAAGTTTGATTTCTCCTATTTGTTTACTCTTTATCACTTAATGCACCTACACAAACTCTGGATGACTTTCTGGACTTCAGTGGTTTTTTTTTTTTTTTTTTAAGTTAGCTCTTAAGTTAGAGTTAAGTTTCTTAATTTTTTCTAACTTAAACACCTATCTAGGGAGGAGGACTCAGGTCACTTTTCTTCAGATATAAATGATTTGTGGTGATGAAATCAAGGCTTTTAAAAATTTATAATTAAGCACCCTTTTATATCTACAATATTTTTGGTTTCCAATGAAGTTCTACAGGATCTATATAGTTAAAATATAGTACTTGGGGGAGAAAGCCATCAGTGTGTTTTTTGTTTTCTTTTTTTATGGGAAACTAGATTCTGTAGAGTAATTATAACATCCTGCTGTTCACTGCTTGATGCCTTTTAGCATTTCTAATGATCCTTAAGATATTGTTACTTTATAAATTCTACTTATTATTTGGAGTTTAACTTGTAGTTTTGTACTTGTAGAAACACTAATAAGATACGTCGAAGGACTCTTGAAATGCAGGTTACAACTAAAAAATTTATGTGCAAAAAAAGGTTTCCTTACAAAAATGTAGCTAACCAATAACTAGGAAAGTTGTGAGGGATAATGGCTTAAATAATTGTATGACATCAGGCAGAGACTTAACTTGGATCTCCCACATCCTTAGTGGGTGCCTTAACCACGAAGCTATAAATCATCACTGGAGCAGTGACTTTGACTTTAATTATTTTTGAGAAGTAGAACAGCTTCAAGAAGAGAGATTGGGGCCCATACCCAAATATCCCATAGCCCAGTGGCTAAGGCACTCTCCTGTAATGTGAGAGAGCAAGTTCAAATCTCTTCTGCACATCAGCAGAAGGAGAATTGAACCTGGATTTCCCACATTTCAGATCAGCATCCTAAGCAGTGGGCTAAAAGTTATAAGGAGGGCACCACCAGCTCACTTCACTTCATGCTGTTTTGTGAATCTAGTCCTCCTTTGCTTTTGTTAAAATACCCAAAATTGAAATAAAAAATTGAGTTGAGTTAAAACTGTTTTTGTTTTGACACTTCTATTCTTTAGTTTGGTCATATGTGTGAATGATTTTAGGTCTACTGAAACTATTCTTTTTGGTAAATAAACTTTGTGGATTATTATTATTATTATTATTATTTATTTATTTTTGCACCTGGCTCTAGTTACTGGTTTCCTTCAAACTAAGTCTTTAGTCATATTTTGTATTAAATGTATTGCTTTCCTTCCATCTCACCCACAATATTTTGCCATCTTTGTTTTACAGATAAACCTGAAAACTGGGATGTATGGTACGAGAGCAAGTTTGATGACTGTGATAAAGAAGCTTGCTTGTCCTTCTCGAAAGAGATTCTTTGTGCTCGTGCCACTGTGGACCACAATTACTATGCTATTTGTCAGAACCTTTTATCAAGACATGCCACCTGGCGTGGCACCTCTGGAGGACTACTTCATGACCCTCCAGCTGAAATTGCCAAAGATGGCCGACTTGAGGCCTTGCTGGATGAGTGTGCCAACCCAAAGAAGCGATATGGTAGATTCCAAGCTGCAAAAGAACTACGTGAATACCTTGCACAATTAAGTAATAATGTGAGGTAGTTCATGGTGAACTAATCACCTTTTTGTAACACTGGCTAAAACACTATCGCAAAGACACATGGAAAAATAAGGTTTTGAACTCACATATTCAAAAGAGAACCTTTTTTTTTTTAAATTAAACTATCTGATCAATTATATAAATGCCATAAAATATTATGGTGTTTAGAGGATGTTCCTCTGTAAACAGACAAGGTACTTATCTAATTAAAACTTGAGCTACTATTGACTGTTCTCCCTGATTGCCTAAGGAGTGGGTCAGATGAGATAAGACTGTGATAGCTTAATTGACAGCTTGTCTGTCAAGGGGTACTTTACATAAAACTGCATTAGTATCACAATTTTGTGAAACTGATGCTTTTACTTGGAAAGTCAAGTTAGACTGATGGCCTGTTTTAAAGGCTTTTTTCCGGATGTCATTGTCTCATTTTTGTGTTCAAACATCTTACTGAAGTGGCATTTACATACATGCAGGTAAATCTAGTTGTCTGTTGCATTGTTTCAAATTTAACAAGTTTTATTTAATACTGTGCAGTATATTATTACTATGAGTGCAGGATTCCCATGTTTACGGTCTAATCTAAGTTTACCACTGTATCTTACTGTGTGTATTACATTTTTTAAAAGGATATAGTCATAAAGCAGACTCAACTGTCATATATGAACTGTAATACATTCATATTTGATTTTTGTAGTTCTGCTGTTACAGGTATCACTTGATAATGTAGTTACTGTACAAAACTTCAACCTTCCATGCAAGTATGTACACACAGCCATTCAGCAGGGAATCGTTTGTATGAGCAAACAGTCATTTTTAACTTGAGGGGAGAATATAGTAAAAATCAGTAGGAATTGAGTGTAGGTTAAAAATAAGATCACTAGTCCAGTATAGTAAAGCATAAACCAAAGAAAATGGTTGTGTATCAGTCCCTAGACTAGTCCTAAAGCAAAACTATGTACTGTAGTAACACTAATCCATTGTGAAAATTCAAATTTCAGTGGGTCCTTAGTTACTCTTCGAGAAACTTTAAGCTACTAGTTAGTGCTTGAGGAAAATCCAAATTTAAACTTAAGAAAATGCCTAGCAGGCTAGCATTTGTTCTGCTGAATTCACAATGTAAAGAAGTTTACTGAATGTTTATCCATCAGTTTAGTCATTAAACTGACTATGCCATGTTCATGCTAGAGACCTTGCTTTGAAATAAGTTTTACTATTTGAATTGCAGTAAAAATGGTCCCTTTAATGGTTAGTGTAAACCTGAGATTGCTCCCATAAATAAGAATTTGCATAAAATATCAATCACTACCAAAATGATTTACTTTCTTGGAAGATTTTTGTTTTTGATTTCGTTTATACAATAACTACTGTAGTGTTTCATTTACCTGAAGTGTCAAAAAATTCGACTCCTAAGCAAAGACTTGTAGGTGGTTTTTTTTTGCCTGCAGCAGTAACAAAGGACAAAAGTAATAGTTGTAAATTAACCAAAACCATGGTATTAAACAATTTGGAATGAGCTGGGTATGCATGACCATTCATGACAAAGTCAGCATGGCTGTCAAATACTACTGCAAAGACAGATGGAAATTGCTGCTATACCAAAATTGCTGTAGGAGCAGGGTGAAAGAAAAAAGCAAATTGTAATTCAACACTGATTGGTTCTTCTTTCTCAAAGCTGGGGAGTGTGGTGGGAGGACGTACCCGCTATATAATAATGCAAAAGTTTTCTGAGATTTGTTAGATGAGTGTATTAATGACTGTTTTGCACAGCTCTAGATTTTCACTTTGAATCCATTTTGCATATGTAGTCATACTTTACTGCAGCTCACTTGTCTTAATTTTGTTTTCAGAAGCTAATATGACACTTACAGCTTTTATTTTCCTATTTGCTGTTTGTTTTTGTTTTTTTGCTGTTGGAAGACCGTTTTACCAGCTGTGCTGCAACCTCTTTCCCTTCAGATATGGGTCTCTAAATAGGCTTTACACTACTCTTTTGTCAAAATACTTATTTGCAGAAAATACATTGAAAATTTGAGATTAAATAACACTAGCTGCCACGCAAGCCTTGTTGTATCAATTATGTTGATTTTTAAACACCCTGCACATTTTCTGATTGAGGAGTTTATTAAAGGGTAATAGAAAACACTGCCAGCTCTGATTAGTACTTGAGGTAGTCTCATAACTACTAAATGTCCCTGGTTAGATTTGGTTTAAGGGTTATAGTTCCCTCTGAAATATATTGAGAAAGCTGATTTGGAAAGGAATCTAGAATTTAAAAAAAAAAAAAAAAAAAACCTACAGGGAAAACACTTACGTGGAAAGCAATAAATTTTGTTCAATTTGCACCTATCAGATATTTATTGTACAATGACAATTTATATTTTTAGTCATTGCCCATTAATATTGATGAACTCTTGGTGAAATATTTTTGAATGAGACATTTGGGGTTTGTATGTGCATTAAAATTGTCTTTTGTACTGTAAGTTACTGTTTAATTGGAATATTTTATCAAAATTGTCTTCCTGTGCCTTCATATTACACAAAGTTGTTTCTACAACTTTTAATGATATTAATAAAGAGTACTTTAAGAATCTCATCTCAGAATTTCATTTTCAGATCAGTTAGTTCTTTAAGATCAATATACGAGCGTTAAAGAATAATCATGTGTGGAGGTAGATTTCTTCTTACTATTGTGGAGAGCATTGTATTCCAACTTTCCTTGGGTTAGGAATTATTCTGTGGAGTTTTTTTCATAATCCTGAATAGCTCAGTTACAGTAATGAGTTTCCCCTTTAGAAATGCTTCCAAGTGAGTATTATTTTCCCTCTTAGAGTGCATCTTAAATTATGGCACATCTTCTGTTTTTCAGCTACTGAAAAAGAAGTACGCTAGAATTCAAAATTAATGAGGTGTGGGGTTTGTTTTGTTTTTTACTGTCTCAGCGACAGTACCCTTGTTACCCCCCCCCCCCCCAAAAAAAACTAGGGCACCCCAGCTATACTCTACCGAGGGCTCAAGGAGTGACCCAATCAATTTAGGCACCCGCCCACCCTTTCCCTTCTAAGGGCTCAGAGTGTAAGGTATCTATCCCAACCCACAGGCTCAGGAAGAAACCTCGTCAATTTAAGTACTTGTCCTTTCCCTCGGGGCTCAGGGCTTTGCCGGTCTGTGGAACCTTTTCCCAGGGAGAGAGCTTTACACAGCTGTGCTCTAAACATCTATTTATTAGCAACACACATAGAATACATATGCCAAGAAAATCTCTTATGCTCACCACTCCCAATATAGAGACAAAATTCACCCGATGGCCAGTCAGGATCCTCTCGTCTGGGGGTTCCAGCGATAACTCTGCACGTCACAGTTGTGCAGAGGGGTCAGAGTTCTAGCAGCTTGATGTTAAATTCCAGTCCGGAGATGGTTCCCAAAGAGCATTTATTTGTTGTTGCAGTACATAGGTAAAACCAGCTACCTCCTTTCACTTCACTAACCCTATCACATTATTCAGTCCCTCTAGGTAACACAATTTAAACAATCATGCACTGGCACTTATGTTTTCTCCTCCCTGCTCAACTCTTTTTACATTTTATTTCTTATGCCCAAATTGTAACTTATGACCTTCTTTTTTTGTGCAGATGATCAGCATAAATTTACTGGTCAGAGCTTATCTATTCTACCAATTCTTGGAGTCTTTCTGTTTCCTCCCTAAACTTCCCAGTGCCTGGGGGGTGTCTGCTTTACAGCCCTTGGTGTTAATTCTTGTTAGGGACATTCCTGAGGTGGGGGCACCTTAGCAGCAGTGGAGCATTTTTTCCTTAATTTTAGTGGTGAAATCCCTGAGTTTCACCCAAGGCTGGTTTAGTATGGGGTGAGTTAACTCTCAGGCCTACACCTTGGCTCCCTGGGAAACCAAGGTGTAGGCCTGAGAGTTAACTCACCCCACACCTGGGGCTTCTCGCCTCCCTGTTCCCTGCCAGGAGTGAGGGGGAAGCTAACCGGGGCTTCTTGCCACTGGGGAGTGGAGTCCAGCTGCCCTGCCTAAATGCCCTGAAAATCCCACCAGGTGCCCATCTGTATCCTAGGGTGCCCAAATAGCTTTGAAAATCTGTCCCAGTTAGATCAACTTCTAGTCTGACTGTATACTTAGTACTTCATTCAGTTACCCTAGTATTTAGCCCCATAACTTGTGTATAATTAAAGCATATCTACCAAAAAGACATCCTGCCTTGATTTGAAGATTTCAAGAGATATCTACCATGTCCGTGGATAGTTTGTTCCAATGGTAATCACCCTTACTGATTGGCTTTGTTTGGTGGTGGTGTTTTTTTGGTTTTTTTAGAAAACTAGTTTTTAATTAAAAAAAAAAAAATAGTGTAGTACCAAATTAAAGTGCATTACATCTATATAGTTACCTTTATCAACCAAACCTGTAATCTCAAAGAATTAAATCAGGTTTGTTTGAGACATATTTTCCATAAAACAATGTAGACTGGCATTAATCATATTCTCATCCATTAATTCTTAACTGAATCCTTTATCAGCTTTTCCATTTTTGCCCAGGATTGATGTCTGGCTAATCAGCCTACAATTATCTGGATCATCTTGCACTTTTTAAATATTGACACAACATTAGCACTCTTTCAGTTTTCTGGAATTCCTGTAGTATTTCAAGAGTTATTTAAATATTAACATAAGTAGATCAGAGGTCTCCTAAGCCAACTTTTTTAGGACTCTTGGCTGCCAGTTATCTGGGCCTGACATAAAAATGTTTATCCCAAGTAGCTTAACATCCTCACTTTCTAATCTACTGGAAAGCAGTTAATTGTCCTTCTATGATATGAATAGATCAACATGCTTTTTACCAACTATCGAACACCTATTAATGGGCCTGTAGCATAGTTAGAAATTATTTGGTACATGATCTACTTAAAAATCCTTGTAATAGTTCTGCTAGCTGTGGATTTTTTTCCCCCCTGAGGTTGTTAGCTTCCCTTATCAATTTTCTACACTTCATAGCTTATTTATAGTGTTTGTAATCTACTTTGCTTGTTTTCCATTTGTTTTATTTTTAATAGCTGCCTTCACTTCCCCTCTTAACCAGGATGGGCTGTTTAACACTCCACAAAAACACTGTGTGGCACTGGTGTACAGTACTGTGTGACTGAAACTTGTAACAATCAGAATAGGGCTGTCCATCTCTAGATATTAAATGTTCTGCTCTGGTAAATTTCTTTGAAGGTGGAAAATCATACCTAATTTATGTCCAAACAGACCATTTTCTCAATAATCTTCATTTTAGATAGGTTCTTCAATGTCAAAGTGACAAATCAAAGACTGCTACATATGAAACTCTGGAGTTTATCATTCAGGCCTTGCTAAACATTTTCCTTACATGCTTCTATTGAGAGCGTTCTCAAAAAGGGATCAGACAGATAACACATGTATAAAATCTAGCCATGTGAGGCAGATCTGAATGAGGAGTCTAAACTATTTGGATCTTAGAACATAAGAATAGCCATACTGGGTCAGACCAAAGGTCCATCTAGCCCAGTATCCTGTCTTCCGACAGTGGCCAATGCCAGGTGCCCCAGAGGGAATGAACAGCACAGGTAATCATCAAGTGATCCATCCCCTGTTGCCCACTCCCAGTCTCTAGCAAACAATATTGTTTGGCCTTAGCTCAAAGATGGGAAGCAGTGGCCACCTACAGTCATCTCCTATGTTAGCTGATTACTTTGTTTTTGACATTTAACTCACTTGATTTGTTTTTTATCATTTTAGAACCCTTGGGGGGACACCTTCTGGTACTGGTGAATAATTAAAATTCTGTTCCAACGCCTTTCGACTCTTATACTTTTCTGCGAGTGCATTATCTTTATTACATATCCTGAGAGAATTCATAAGTATTTCTTCATACTCTTTGAAGCGAAATGCCAGTAGATTATTTTGTTTCTTTCCAATGCCTTCTGCAGTTTCTCTCTAAATGCCCAGAAAGGATGCTTGTTGCTGCATAGGGGGAATGTAGTATCAGCTTGCTTCCAGGGTGGTTGAGGAGAGGCTGTAGCCCTGCTCCATCTGAGCACAAGGACTGCAAAATTTTTGTGTGAGGGAGGCTTCTTGTGGGTTTCCCTGCACCCCTCTCCCCCCCAGTTCCTTTCTACTTCCCTAACTATCATGGGGAACTAACCACATGGCCCTCATTGAGACTATCATCCCACCAACATTTGTCAAGACTGGAAAGATAATCAATACAAACTTAGTATTTAAACAGTTCTTGACATTTTATCTGGAATGATCTAAAGCCCATAAATTCACCCCAACTTCTTGTTTCCTTTTTTATACCAACTCACAGGCTGTATCATAATGAAAAGGATTGTCTAGACAACTCTTTAATTGTATTTTACTGCTGTGACTTGGCAGATCTGCAGTTCATGTGAATCATGACAACATGGCTCAATCTGAGGGCTGGTCTACACCCAGCTGCTAGTTCGGCGGCTGGGGATCGAAGTTCTGGGTTCGACTTATCGCGTCTGGTCTGGATGCGATAAGTCGAACCAGGAAGTGCTCGCCGTCGACTGCGGTACTCCAGCTCGGCGAGAGGAGTACCGCGGAGTCGACGGGGAGCCTGCCTGCCGCGTGTGGACCGCGTCTGAACCGTGGTAAGTTCGAACTAAGGTATGTCGACTTCAGCTACGTTTTTCACGTAGCTGAAGTTGCGTACCTTAGTTCAACTTGGAGGGTTAGTGTAGACCAGGCCTGAGGCATAATAGTTTTCTATTCCTTTTCTTTACAGGACTGCTTTTAAAACCTTTCCATTTCTTTTAAAGCGGGTACTATAAATACTTGCACCTTGTTTAATAAATGGATCCTTGATATCTTGCGTGTTAGTTTTTTTTTTTTTTTATGGGTATCCTCTGATTAATTCTTTGGCAGCTTCCTCACAGATTATCTGGATTTCAATTTCCTGTCTTTTCTAACTTGTTTTTTAAAGTGTAGTGCCACAACAGAGCCTTCAGTATTGTCTCTGTACAGTATAAGGAAGTCTAAATTATATTATGGTCACTTGTTCTGTGGCTCAATCACAGCTCTCCTCTCATTAGCTATCAAAAGTTCATATATGATACCAAGATATGGTCTCCAATGTGATGTTCAAGTATGGACTGGGTTACCTAGGAAGGTAGTGGAATCTCCATCCTTAGAGGTTTTTAAGGCCCAGCTTGATAAAGCCCTGGCTGGGATAATTTCGTTGGTGTTGGTCCTGCTTTGAGCAGAGGATTGGACTAGATGACCTATTGAGGTCTCTTCCAATCCTAATATTCTATGATTCTAAGTAGCTGATGTGCTGTTATTACTGTTCTAGTAGATTTAGTTACCTCTGTTTCTCTGTGAAATGCACCTCATATCACTGTTATGAGATGACAGCTGGTACTGCTACTCCACTATCCTATGAATAAAACTCTGCTTGTGGGAGCTGCTGGTGCTAGCTGGATTATTAAGTGAGCTAGCAAGACTCATTTCACAGGTAAGGATTAAATTTCATTGTGTCTTTGGCTCTACCAGCTCATTGACCTTGCTGTGAGGTACCAGAAAACCAGTAGGCAATTCTGTTTTGGCACTACTCACTTGCCTCTAGCTTCCCAGTTTCCATTTTGTTCTTCATCAAAACAATTAAAATCTGCACAGCTCCATCTGAAGAGTCCTGGCTCACCAGTGTTCCAAAGCTGTGGGTGAGTTTCTTCATGAGAGAGAGAGAGAGAGAGAGAGAGAGAGAGAGACAAGGATTGGCAATGACAAGGATCACCAGTGAGAGTAAACTAAATGTCATAAACAAATCATTACACGCCTGTGAAGAATTAGTCTTAGAGCTTGTGTACAGAGGAAAGCTTTATGTGGTATAATTTAAACCAATATTCCCCTCTGTGGACATTCTTATTCTGGTATAAGAGTAGCTTTTTTTCAGTTTAGTTTAAACTCCTTCCAAAGTGACATATAAGCTAAACTGAAAAAGGCACTCCGATAGATCAGTATAAGTATCCATGCAGGGAGTTGTACTGGTATAACTGTTGGTTTAAATTCACATCTTAGCCTTGTAGAGGTGTAACTTTTCTGGGTATTCGGGTGCTCAGTTATTTCTTCATGATTCAGTAGGACAGTTAGATGGCTAAGCAGTCAGCTTAAAATAACAAATTCAGACTGAGTGCTAGAGCTCAGTCTCCCTCAGTTACAATTTCTCAAACAGGTAATCTTTGCACTCCTTCCTATTAGACTTCACTTAGGTCTGAATGAGACAAAATTAAATGGGCCTTTATCTGCCTTTAGAATTCCTTAGCTTCGTGCTAAGATTTGTAAAACTAATCAATGTTCATAGCTGATACTCTACATAACAGGTGCTGTGCTATGACTTCTTCAAATGTGAATCTACATATCTCTGCGAAGAGCCATCCACCTAGAGTACTTCATACTGAAAACTGAGTGCCATTTAAAATTTGATATTGAACTTTGCTAGCAACATGATTCACTGCTTTTCTGGACAAGAAGTATTGAAAGCCTGACCTACACTGGATGATACATTATTGAACCATTGCAATTCAGTGTTCAGTCAAGTCATGCTGCATCTAGCCAATTCTGTGAAATGTGTGCCAGAGTGGGGTGAATCCCTCATTTGGCTGCAACTTAGGAGTGTGGTATGGCCACCTAAGAGAGAATGTGAATGTTTTACTTGCCCAGTTCAAATGCTATATAAATTTAAGTAGCAACCAAAACCTTTGCGACCATTGACCTTCATAGTGATTCAACTTTGAGCCAGAAAGCTCTGACTTTAAAAGTCTAAGTCTAATTCTAGATTTGGTGTCTTGATTCAATAACTTATGGCTTTCTGAGAAAAGATGCAGCAGATAATATATTTCAAAATGAAATACCACTTAACACACCACAGGAAAGGCAGAGAGCGCCCACTGTTGCAAGTTACTATCAGAAAACTGTTGCTCAAGAAAGGACAATAAATGACCTTTCTATTCATAACTTGGTCTTTTTTTAGTATATTTAGCTTTCATTATAGTCTGTGTATTATTGTTTACAACTTCATTTTTCTTAAAGATCCATGCACTTATAAACATTCAATTTTACAGGTAATTTTACTTCTAATCATGTTACTATTTTAAAATATGTCATAGTAACACCAAAATTACCCTTTCATAGAGAGAACCTGTTTGTTTTGAATATGTTTTCATCCTGAATAACTAGAAATACTGCTTATGCAGATCAGCTGGGAGTTGCTTCACCTTTATTTGGCTATGTTGTGGACCCCTGTCTGGTCTCTGGCTAGGTTGGTCCACAGCTATATCTGGCTTGTTCCCCTTCTGTCAGATAGATCTTCTCATCTGGTTGGTCAGTCTTCAGGTGAATGTTAGAGACAAGGTGGGTGAGATAATATATTTTATTGTACCAACTTCTGTTGGTGAGAGAGACAAACTTTTGAGCTATACAGAGCTCTTCTTGGTCACTTATACCTTAATTGACTTCTTTTCCTACTAGGCAATTGCTGTTCTTTTGCTGGCTGAGTCCCTCTGATGCTGTACTGTTAAGCAGTTTCCTAGATCCAAAAATGTTTTGTCATCTGTCTCCATTCATTGTCACAAACAGAATTGCAATGTGAGTGTGTGCACACAATTCTAGTTGGGAAGTGCAAGAGCAGATCCCTGTTTCAGAATGATGTCCAGGTTTTAGGGAGATATGCAACTTTTCATATATCAAAGGGTATGGCTTCTGGTTTTCTACTATATGATGCTGTTTGCAAATGTCAGCCCTGATTTATTTATTTTATTTTATTTTATTTTATTTTAAGACATGCTACAGTGTGTATCAAGTGCAGCTCTGTTGGTTTCAATGGAATAACAGTCTGTGAAACCAGTGTAAATGAAAGACAATCAAGCCCCAAAGTAAATGCATGCACATGCTCTGTCTTAGTTGGGTAGGGTGTGTTCAGAACCTCATAATAATCTCTGTCATTGCTCTGGCCAGAGATCTGGAGTGTATTTCAACAAGTCTGTCCTTTTTGTTAAAGGATTGCTCCTTTAATAAGGGCATCTATTAGTAATCAGCACACAGAATAAAAGTTGAATGATGGTGAACAGTAGATACACAAGTGGAATGAATATGGCAAATCAAAATTTGGCTTTTAGTTCACTGATGACTTTGCAAATAATATCTTTCCACCATTCACGCAACTCTAATTAGTATTTCAGCGACATGCATTTTTAACATATTGATTTTTCTCCTTGTAATCTGATAATTTAATATACAGTTCATTTAAAATATATAATAACAGACGGATTCATCTGTTGTAGAGGAAAATCAGCTTTGACTAAGGACAGTGTGATATTTTTTTCTCATCCTCTCCCACAAGGCAACTAGTCTGATGCAGTGTCTACAAAGACACTGCATTGCCTTACTACACCAACATAAGCCCTGTGCCTCTTGTGGAGGTGGAGTTAGGTTGGTGTAGTAGGACACTTACATCAGTGGGAGCAAGGTTGTCGTGTGTACACTGACATAATTAGGTCGACGTACGCTGCCTTATATAAACCTAACTCTGTAGTGTAGACCAGCCTTAGTTACACTATGAGGGATGATCTTACACTTATTATTTGTCTCGTTGCCTGTATTATTTGTCTGGCCATTTAGCAACCCATTTCACAGTGCTTACCCACCCACTCCTCTCTGTTCTCTGCAGACAGTGTTACATCTTTACTTTTGGAGCTGCTATTCCCAAATCCTTTCTCTAAGTATTTACTTTGAATAATCCACATTTTTGTCCCAGAAGCTACTACTATATAAGACTTCATTAAATGACACTAACTTACTCTATTCTATATATGAATAGCATAAAAATAAACTTTCTTTCCAATTATTTTTCACATTTTACACCATATTCTTCTTTCCTTGTAACCCTTCCTTATGCGCCTGTTGCTTTCCTTTAGCATGATGTCCTAGAACATCATAGAACATAATGTACCATGATTGAGTGCAGGGGATGGGGCTAGATGACCTATTGAGGTCCTTTCCAGTCCTACACTTAACTATAATTCTTTGATAGCAATAAAGAACGGTCTTTGCTTACTAGACTGATATTTTTGGGAGGTTAGTCTACATTTTATGGCATTTCTTTAGACAACAATTACTTTCCTCATTGTGACAAAGTATGCCAACTTATGTACTCTTATTCACTAACCATGCTAATTAGTGTAAGCAGCAGTTTACTTCCCTAGCATTAAGCATAAAAGGACACTATTTACTAAAACTACACTGTTTTTTCCTAGTGAAGAAAATCACTAGAAATCTCTCTCACCTTCTGCTGCCTTTGGGATGTGATCATACTAGGGAATCTTGAGTGTGGAAGCAATTTTTACTCATTATTTATTAACAGTATTAGGATTTGTGCCAAGCTGCAAGAACACAGACTGATACCCAATTTTACAAGTACTATCCTCAGTGTCACTGACTCATGAATAGGTGCATCTGCTCCTATTGCCTAATAAAACATCTGAAAACTTGCTGGACTCTTGTAAATCTTCTATAGAAGTTACATTGCTAGTTGACACAGCTGGCCAGTTTACATAGTGTATAATCTACATCACTGAATTATCTCATACTCGGTAACAGGCAATGAATGTTGAATTTATGTCTACATTTTAGCAAAAATTAATAGTTATCAACTGATGTAATCTCTATGTCCTTTTTACATAGCCCAGCACTACTTAAAAGTGTTTGCCATAGGTTGGAACTACAGAACAAACAAAGCAATACAAATACATTTTCTTCTTCGAGTGCTTGCTCATGTCCATTCCACAGGTGTGTGTGCTTGTCACATGCACCATTGCCGGAAGTCTTTCCCTCAGCTGTATCCATGGGGGAGCAGCTCTGGCGCCCTCTGGAGTGGCACCCGCACGGTGCAGTATAAGGGGTGCCACTGGCTCCCCTGCACCCTCAGTTCCTCCTTGCTGCCAGTGACAGTGCACGGAACGTTCGCTGCTCTTATTAGCATTGCTTAAGCTTTGTTAGTACGCGCTAGAGTTCTTGTAAAGTTAGTGTACATAGTTAGTAGTTGAGTTAGTTAGCCCTTAGCAGTAGTTAGAGTTTTGTTAATACCGTCAGGGATTTAGCCGGGGGATGGGGCATGCGCTGGTCCCCAGGCTTTAAGCCCTGCGATCTCGGCAAATGGCCCATGCCCGTGAGTGAGCTGCATAGTTACTGTCTCAGGTGCCTTGGGGAAGGGCACATAAGTGATAAGTGTTGAATCTGCAAGTCCTTTAAACCTAGGACTAAGAAAGAGCATGAGATCGGACTCAAAGCGCTCCTGATGGAGTCGGCGCTCACTCCGGCCCCAAAGCAAAGGTCCGACTCAGCACCCAGCACTGTGGCATTGGTGTGTAGTGCCCCACCGGTGCCATCAACAAGCTGGCACTGATCCCCATCCCCGGCCAAGAAGTCAAAGAAGGCCAATAGGGGACAGTCTCTTACTTCCCACAAGGGGAAGGACTGGGTTGGGTGTGAGCTAAGACCCACACTGAGCAGCTCGTCTCCCCCATCGGTAAGTCAGGCCTCAGCTCATGTCGAGCGATGCAGCCCACCCGGTACCTTGCCTGGAAGCCTGGACACAGAGGTGGGCCTTCATCATCTTCAGGTGCCGTCGATGTCTGAAGTGCTCCAGGCTGTGCAGGAGATCCTGACGCTCCCGGCGCCACGCGCACCAGCCCCGGTGGTGCCCAGACCTCGGGGTAAGCCTGCCTTGGGACCTTTTCGTCTGCCCTCATCCCAATAGCACTGCTCCCCATTGTGGGGCACGTCCCACCACTGTTCACCCACTCGAAGCTGTCATGCCTCGGTGTTAGGAAGGCAGATGCATCAGACCCCTCTACAGACCCTGGGCACTGGCAGTGGGATTTGAGATGGACCTCATCAGTTACCTGGCGCAGACCCACGGAGGCACGCGCTCCCTGGCAGGAACGTTGAGACCGGCCCTTCACCTCAGCAGAACATCGTTACAGATCCCAGGAATGATCGGAAGACTGGAGCTGCAGACCCCTCCAACGATCCCTGAGACAGGTGTCAGAGTATTTGCAGAGATCCGCCCGATCTGCGATACCTCCTCATCCTGGTACCAGTCTCGAAGCATGACGAGTGGATCGTT
This sequence comes from Terrapene triunguis, assembly GCF_002925995.2. Classification (NCBI taxonomy): domain Eukaryota; kingdom Metazoa; phylum Chordata; order Testudines; family Emydidae; genus Terrapene; species Terrapene triunguis. The sequence continues at coordinate 19,926,830 of NW_020664439.1, forward strand.
GGTCTTCTGTCGCAGATCTGTCAAACGCTGCCAGTCACCGAGGTCCCCATGGAAGCACACATCCTGCTCAGATCGGTCCTCCTCTAGGCGTGACTGTGATTATCACCAGGCACGGAGTCGCAGCTCCAGTGGATCCGGGTCACTGGGTAGCAATCGCTTTAGATATGGCTCCGCTATGGAGCAAGGCTCCGCATCAGCAGGGCAGCCTCCCAGGCCCTCAGTGCCGCCTGCATCGTCAGTCCAAAACCTGCCCCAGGCCCAGTGGCCGGCCCCGTGGTACCCCTGGAACCTGTGGGGGTTCACCTAGCCCTCCCAGCCTGCCTGTTCAGTGTCGGAAGCCTCGGACAGGCTGGTGGCCTTGACGACCCAACTCCCTCCGACGCTTGAATCCCCAGGGGATAAGACCCCGCAAGTTCATGTGGAACCAAAGGGAACAGCCTGCTGGACCACCAGTGGGTGTTGTGGAACCTGCAGTACCAGCCTCCTCACCAGACAAGGCCATCATGGAGCCCCCTCACCCGGTTCCTCAGGATGACTCTAAGGTGCACCATGAGCCGTTGAAGAAGGTCGCATCAAACCTTGGCCTGCAGGCGGAGGAGTTGGAGGAGCTAGCAAACTCCCTGTTCGATGTCCTCTCCTCGACAGCCCCTGCTAGGGTGGCCCTTTCCCTTCATGAAGGGGTATTGAAGCTATCCAGCATCTTGTGGCAAACTCCCTCCTCTCTGCCCCCCATTTCCAAACGGGCAGAGTGTAAGTACTTTGTCCTGACTAAGAGGCATGAATACTTTTACTCCCATCCTGCCCCAAATTCCCTGGTGGTCAAGGCAGTTAACCACAGGGAACGTCAGGGGCAATACGGAGCTACCCCCAAAAATAAAGGCTCTAGGAGACTGGACTTGTTGGATGGAAAATTTATTCCTCGTCTAGCTTATAGTTGAGGGTGGCCAACTACCAGGCCCTCCTGGGCCACTACAACTTTAATATGTGGCAAACCGCAGCCAAGTTTGAGAATGCCCTCCCAGAAGGTTCCCGTAAAGAATTCCGGGTGATCCTCGATGAGGGCACTGTCGCTGCCAGGGCAGCACTTCAAGCGATGTCTGACGCGGCAGACTCCGCTGCCCACACCATGATGTCCGCCATCTCCATGTGGCATGGTGTCCTGGCTGCTCCTCTCTGGGTTGTCCTCCGAGGCTCATCAGTCAATTCAGGACCTCCCCTTCGATGGCCAGGCCCTGTTTGCGGAGCAGGTGGACAACAAATTACATGGGCTGAAGGACTCCCGAACCACCCTAAATACCCTGGGGCTTTACATTCAGGGCCTGGCATGTAAATGGTTAAAACCTGTATGGTACAAGTGATGGGAACAGTGAAGGATACAATGTTATTGCCCCCACTGTATCCCTCCAGCGCCTTTTTGTCTTTTACGGGGAATTTCTTCACTGTTGAATCTCCCTCCGAACAGAGAAGGAAGACTGAGGCGCCAGTATCAACCAGCAGCCACTGGTTAAATTGTCCGAATTCCCCTTTAATGCTGGCCAATGTTGTGAGCCTACCCCAAGTGTCCTGTTCTATGGGCGCCTTTGCCTGAGGCTGCAGGGAAATCCGGCCCCGTCACAGTAAATAGGTGACGATGGTGCGGATGCTGCAGACCACTCCTTCTTGTTTTTCTTGCATCGAGCCAGACGCTGCAGCAGCTCTTCCGTCGACAACCCGTCTATGTCTTACTTCCTATCGAACTGAAGCAGCTGTTTCCACACGAGGGCCTCTTCCTTGGCCAAGCTGCTCGACAGTCTAGAGGTTGTCTTGCATTGAGGAGCTGGGCTCTTGGCGGGTCACGGGCTCTTCGGGCTGCTGCGCGGGCTGTCACAAGGTTTGTTCTGGTTGTTATGCTGCCTCTTAGTAAACTCCTTCTTGCCTGTTTCGGTTACCACTGAAACCCTCTTCTTAGAGGCAGCTGAGAAAGCCTCTAGTTGGAGTTCATCGGCAACTCTGTCGGGTTTCCAGGTCCCCATAAGAGGTGTTTTGTGGGTCCACAGCTCCCAAGGCAATCCGTACAGTGGGACTCAGTCCCTGAAGAGCTGTCTCCACTAAATCGGGCGTGTCACAAGTAAGGGCTCCTGCTAGCCACAATAGGAGCTTCTTCCTACTCAGATAACTCTCTGATCGCTCTTCTGCCCATTGCCTCTTGGAATAATATCTCCCAATCAGGTTGTGCTGAGGGAGGTAGAACTTTATGACACCCTCATAAAGGTGCAGGTTGGAGTCCACGTCTCCCACCTTCAGTTGACTTGGCAGGGTGCCGAAGTCCTCTCCCTTCATGCACTCCCTGATCAAGGTCTCGAGGGGCTTTGCTGACCCTGGCCCATAACATTCCCTTTGTCCTTTTTAACTTTTCCTTCAGCTTCTCCACGGTCTGAAGGCAACTGCTATGCTCAGCCTGATGATGTTGGCTAGAGCGCAGCTCATTTAGCAGCTTGCGGATAGCTGCCTGTGATTCACTCTGCTGGTTATTCACAGAGAGCAATTCCTTCTCCCTCTTAGCCAGCAGCTCGCTGAGGTCCTGGACTTCAGCTCTAACCTCCCAAACTGTGACACATACATGTGGTTTTGTACCACCAAGCCCTCCAACTTGAACCCGAGCGTCTCTATTTCTGAGTCCTGGGATTGTAACTGGGACTCAAGGTCTCTGATTCAGGTGGCCTGTGTGGAACTGACCTTGTCTAGCTCCACACACACCAAATACATCCTGTAAATCAGGGTTCTTCTCTTAAGTTTCTTTGAGGGCTTGGGTTTTTCCCCCATAAAACCCTCCCAACTTCCGGACAGCGCACTCAGTGCCTCCTGGCCCTGGAACAGATCTTCTGTCCAGGGGTTCTTCCCTTTACCAAAAGTAATGGACACTGGAGATAAATGACCCTTTATTATACAGGGCACTCCAGTCATCCTTCATGTAGGTACGCGCATTCATATTGATAGTAAGAGTAGGTCAAACTATCTGCCTCTTAGCTGGTGAAGCTGCACTACTACTGCTGTGCAGCAGCAAGAATCCACAACTGGCTCCTTGCCTCAGTGTGTTGGAGATCAGGTCTCCTCGGCAGCAGGGGATATGGCGGTAGCGAGAGGTGGGGGCCTTGGGCCTACAAGGCGGAGCTGTCTTCCGCTCGCCTTGTCACCTCCTCGATAACTGCCGGTGTGCAGGGCCAGGCCTAGCAGAGATGCTCCGCTATGGCGGCCTTGGCCTGCTGCCCGCCTCGCCGACCTTATTACAGTCAGTGGCTGTCTCCAGGAGTTGTCAGCTGCGGTAAGCCAACCCTCACCCACGTGCTGGGGCTCTTCAATCGTTGGCCATGCACAAAACCTTAGCCAGGGGACGAACCCTGCAACCAAACCTCTGGCTTCCCAGCCGGTGCTTCCCGACTGAGGAAGCAATGAGCGCGTTGGCTCTGTGGGGCACGAGTACCCTGTGGTAGCTGGCACTAAGCCGCCTGCTTGCGGGACGCAGCGGCATGCCAGCCGCCGGCCTCTCACCCTACCCATTGATTCCCATCCCTAGTGCGCTCAGGCACGGGAACCCAACTGCATAACCGGTGGGTTGCAGTCAGTCAGTAAAAATAAACAAAATGGGAGTCCCTTCATGCTTGCCAAACTGTAGACTGGTTTTAGTATGGCTGGAGACCAGTCTTTTGTCTCTCTACCCGCATCTATCATTGGGGTTTAAGATTGCCCAAAATAAAATAAAAAAAAAGACAAGGGAGTGTAGGTGCAAAACGCAGGTATATTTATTGCAACAACAACAGTTAAACAAGGTAAGTAAACAGGGTATGCTATAAAGGACTCCCCACACAGGTAAGCAAGGTAAACAGGTGAAGGTGACACTGTAACTATACTGATTGTGACCAAAAATGCTTACTCCTTCCCCAAGACGGGTCCCAGATAAGGGGTATGGAGGACTTAAAAAGTCTCTAGCATTTCTTGCAGCTTGCATCTGGAGCCTCAAGGTCTCACGACGCAGATCGGGTCCGGAACCTACCAGGTGACTCATCAGGGCGAGGAGTGGACATCAGGTACAAGTAGGTGGTAACTCTGCTTGATGCTGGTGATTCTTCTTTCTCCTTCCCTGCATTGTTGTAGGTGCAAGTAAGATCCAGGTGAAAGGGTGTCAGCTAGCAGCTCACCCTTGCATTCAAGTGTTAACCCAGCCATCCCACAACCCTAAGGCACGGTGCTTACGCTTACACACCTGAGTAGAACATACTGCTGTGGTAGCAGCACCTCCAGCACTCTGCCACTCAGATGGGCAACCCCATCCTTCTGATGTGCTACCCCTTATATTCCCTGCTGTAACTGGGTAGATTACATGTTGCATGGCTACTTGGAAACTATACCTGAAGAGGGGGAAGAAGGGCAGCTAAGATGGATTCCTAGTTGTTGTTGCCATAAATTCAAGATGGTGTGTAGTTATTAATGCCAAAACAGATGTTTTCCCCCTACAAGGGTGGTCTGCATCCCATCCTGGACCTGCAAGACCTCAACAGATACCTAAAGAAGCTAAAGTTTCGCATGGTCTCCCTGGCTTCCATTATACCCTCCCTGGATCCAGGAGACTAGTATGCTGCCCTCAACCTGAAAGACGCATATTTTCATGTAGCAATCTTCCCTGGACACAGACACTTTCTCCATTTTACGGTGGGTTTGGCCCACTACCAGTTTGCAGTCCTTCCGTTTGGCCTGGCTACAGCACCAAGGGTGTTTACCAAGTACCTGGCGGTAGTCGCGGTCTACCTCAGATGTTGGGGTATAGAGATTTATCCATACTTTGATGACTGGCTGGTCAAAGGCAGCTCCAAGGCTCAGGTCCAATGCAGTGTCACTGTACTACAAGCCACGTGCTGCTCCTTGGAACTACTGGTCAACCACAAAATGTCCACATTAGTTCCAGTTGAAAGGACAGAATTCATCAGGGCTGTGCTCAACTCGACCCGAGAGAGAGCGTTCCTGCCGTTAGACAGGTTTCAGGCCCTGACAGACCTTGGTCCTGCTTTGAGCAGGGGGTTGGACTAGATGACCTCCTGAGGTCCCTTCTATATCCTGATATTCTATGATTCCATGATTCTCATCACGGAAGTGTCCACATTTTCCCTGACAATGGCCAGGGTGTGCCTGCGCCTGCTAGGAGGAGGCAATGTTACACATAAATGTCAAGGAACTCAGACTGGTCCGGCTGGCCTGCGGGGTCTTCCTGCCGCACCTGTCAGGCAAAGTGATGAGAGTCCTGACAGATAATACAGCCTCGATGTTCTACATCAACAGGCAAGGAGGAGTGCACTTGTCGGCTCTCTGCCAAGAGGCTCTCCATCTCTGGGATTTCTGATTCAACCACAGCATCCATCTGGAAGCTGGTCACCTCCCCGGCATCAGGAATGCCCTAGCAGATCACCTCAGCAGGGACTTCTCCTCTCACCACGAGTGGTCACTCTACCCGAAGGTGGCCTGCATGATCTTCCAGAGGTGGGGAACTCCCCAAGTAGATCTGTTTGCCACCAGGGGAAACAGAAAGTGCCATCGGTTTTGCTCCTGGCAGGGCCTGAGCAAGTGCTCCCTCTCCAATGCCTTCCTCCTGTTGTGGGCCCAGGGTCTGATGTACGCGTTCCCTCCCTTCCCTCTAGTCAGCCGGATCCTAGTAAAGATCAAGAGGGACAAAGCACAAGTTATCGTGATTGCCCCTGAGTGGCCTTGCCAGCACTGGTTCGGCACGCTCATGAACATGGCTGTGGCCCCTCCCTGACCCCTTTCCCAACCATCCGGACCTGCTGTCCACAGGAAGGATCATGGTTGGCTCCTACATCCCAACCTCGAGCCTCTACATCTCTTGGTGTGGATGCTCCAGGGTTGAACCCGGGGGAGTGTACTTGCTCAGAGAAGGTTCAGCAGGTCCTCCTGGGAAGTAGGAAGCTATCCACGAGACTAACTTGCCTGGCCAAGTGGATGAGGATTCCCCGTTGGGTGTCAGAATGCAGCATTTCTCCCTCGAGTTCTTCAGTGCAGTCCATCTTGGACTTCTTACTGCAGCTCAGGAAACAGGGTCTGGCGCATTCTTCTATCAGAGTGCACCTTGTGGCCATCTCCGCATTCCACCAGCTGATCATAGGTCAGATGATCTTTTCTAGTGACATGACTGTCAGGTTCCTGAGGGGCCTCAAGAGGCTTCACCCGCAGGTACGGGCCCCTGTCCCGCAGTAGGACCTTAACCTGGTCCTCTCCAGGGTCACCGGCCCGCCTTTTGAGCTGCTGGGCTCCTACTCCCTTTCCTGCTTGTCCCGGAAGGTCGCTTTCCTGGTGGCAGTGACGTCGGCAAGATGAGTCTCAGAGATTAAGGCCTTGACCTTGGAACCACCTTACACAGTTTAAGGACAAGGTCCAGCTGCAGCCTCACCCGGACTTTCTGCTGAAGGTGGTATCTTCCTTTCACATGAGCCAGGACGTATTCTTTCCAGTGTTCTGTCACAAGCTGCACAAGACTGCTGAGGAGAGGCGTCTGCTCGCACTGGACATCCGGAGGGCCTTGGCTTTTTACTTGGAGCATACATCTGTTCCGTAACTGGTGTTCTTCGAGATGTGTTGCTCACGTCCATTCCACATTAGGTGTGTGCTCGCCACATGCAGCCGTACCGGAAGTTTTTCCCTCAGCAGTATATGTAGGGGAGCAGCTCTGGCACCCTCTGGAGTGGTGCCCACATGGTACGGGATAAGGGGTGCCACCGGCTCCCCGCACCCTCAGTTCCTTCTTGCCAGTAACTCCAGCAGTGGGGAAGGAGGGTGGGTCATGGAATGGACATGAGCAACACATCTCGAACACCAGTTACGGAACTGGTAACTGTCTGTCTTTTCTTCTTTGAGTGCTTGCTCGTATCCATTCCATTAGGTGACTCCAAGCAGTTCCCTTGGAGGCAGGTAGGAGTTCATGGCTGCACAGATCGTAATACAGCTCTGCCGAACCCAGCATCGTCTCTGGCCTGCTGAGTGATGGCATGATGAGACGTGAACGTGTGGCCCGAGGACCACGTTGCGGTACTACAGATGTCCTGGGTTGGGATGTGTGCCAGGAAGGCTGCCGAAGATGCCTGCGCTCTAGTCAAATGGGCCCTGATGATTGGCGGTGACGGGACCTTTGCTATCTCGTAACAGGTCTTTATGCAAGAGGTGATTCAGTTGGAAATCCTCTGCGAAGAAACCGGAAGGCCCTTCATCCTATCTGCTGTAGCAATGAAGAGCTGGGTCAACTTACAGAAAGGGTTGGTAACTGTCTAATTTTAATTGTCTTGTACAACTTTTTTTTTTAATTTATTTCATTGGGTGATGTGTATCAGGGAAACTGCATAGACTCTGAAACGTGTTCGAGATCATTAGGCTTGAACATCATTTATTCACCATTGTACTCACCTCAACAGATATGGTATGCAAAATATATTTTCTAGCATAATTTAGGATCACAAAAATCTAGATCCAAACCCCACAGCACAGATAAGATTGACATTTTACTTAATGGAAACATTTGGAGTGTTTTGTCTTGTGAAAAGACTGGAAAGTGCATTTCCCTCTGTTACATGCTTATTCAACTCATCTTGAAAGGCAGGTCTGATGTCCATGTACCTAAACACTAATCTTGTGTTAATATACAGATGGCTATTATTTTGAACTGTTTTTTGCTCTTACCTTAAACAATTCGGGGAAAGATCATGACTTTTGATGTGGTAAATGAGAATACATACTATTGTGTTGAGTCCCATTTATACCTTAGTACTGTGCTGGTAAGCAGCTGTCATTCATGATTATTGTTTGGAGTGTTGTAGACATGTTGGTCCCAGGATATGAGAGAGATAAGGTAGGTGCAATAATGTCTTTTATTGGACCAACTTCTGTTGGTGGAATGTTATTCTTGATTTTTGTGGCAATTGTGTTTTGGAGCAGGAATGCTGCATCAGGGAAAATCCCCTTACATTGAATGATCTGTTTTCCTTTCAAAACCTGATAGGGAGGAGAATATATTCCTGGTAGGTAGTCTTCTGTACTCTACCTTATCTTGGGCTTGTCTGAAACATTGTGGTTACACTTTATAATAAGTGACTAAGTACTGTAATTACAATGTAACAGTAAGGGGTAAATTCTGTAATTAACCTTCACATTATAGGAATTTGTAGTAGGTACATAAATTAAAGTATAATCTTGGAGTAATTACAGTGTAATGGAATTTAAAGGGATAATTTAATTCATTTAACCTTCTGGTTACATGAAATAGTAATTAAATATAACTTCCATTAATGACTTACAGTGTAACAACAGTTAATGTTTTTTGAAGTGTGCAACCCACATTTCCATACCATAACTGTTCCTGGGCACTTTGTAAACATGTCTGGATTGGTAACTTGTCTAATATTAAAATTATAATTGTATTCTCCAAAAGTGTCTGTATTGCTGCCCTGTACTAATGAAATCTGAGACCTGCTCAAGTGTGTGCATGATCATGTTGCCTTCTATTGGCTAAATATTATGTACCCAGGCTGCAGTACTGACATATACAAAGTGTGATCATGTAGGCTCCAGGTTACTGAGACGACAATATTATCACACCTATGTGGGGGTTTTATGGATTAATTGCTAACAGTATCTGATGTGTAACAAATCTCTTTAATCTTGAAAGATTCCAAGGAGCTTTACAAATTTTAATAAACTGCTGTGCAAATTGTAGCGATATTTCATCCTCTGAAATGCAGCTACCTTGGGGATGCAATTTGGCAATATTCCGCAGCCTCACACAACAGTTTGCAACAAGAAATTGCTAACCGCACAAATTAGGGCACCCCACCTTTTCCCAGTCCGTAGGGCTCCAGGCATAACCCGGTTAATTTAGGCACCCCCACCTTTTCCCAATTCGTAGGACTCTAGGCAAAAAGCACCTACCCTTATCCAATCTGTAGGGCTCAGGGTATAACTAACCTGGTCAATTTAAGTACCCACACCCTTTCCCAATACGTAGGGCTCCGGGTGTATACTACTACTGCAGGTGTGCAGGACCTTTTACCAGTGAAAGAGCCTTACACCGTAATATCCTGATTCTCTATTTATTAACAATCACCAAAAACAGACTGCACACATTACACATACAGTGCTCACCACTCCCAATAAGACAGATGAACTTTTCTTGATGGCCACTCAGGATCAGGTCCATCTGGGGGACTCCAATTTCTGCACAGTGTCATTGGCAGAGTGCTGAGGTCTGGCAACTCTGATCTTTGGGGGGGTGTCCTGGAGTTGGCTCCCAAAGAACTTTCTTTTGGACCCCAGTTTATATAGTGAAATTTGAATCCTTTTTAGCTGTACCTTAACCAATCATTATACTAAAATTTTACTAACCAATCCTAACATAGTGTAACAAAATTCTTTAACCAATCCTACCCCGCCACCTTAATTAATTTACACCTAGCAAAATTAATTATGTAACAGACAGAAACAAGTAAATAACCAGACAGAGACCATACAGATAAACAATAGGGAAGTGGGGATCATAATGACAAAACTAAAGAAATGAGGATTTTACAACCACAACTATTGATAAGTTTCAGAGTGGTAGCCGTGTTAGTCTGTATCAGCAAAACCAACGAGGAGTACTTGTGGCATCTTAGAGACTAACAAATTTAACTAACCAATGTGATATATGCCATCATGTGCCAGCAATGGCCCCTCTGCCATGTACCTTGGCCAAACCGGACAGTCTCTACACAAAAGACTAAATGGACACAAATCAGACATCAAGAATTATAACATTCAAAAACCAGTCGGAGAACCAGAATCTCCCTGGACACTCAATAACAGACTTAAAAGTGGCAATTCTTCAACAAAAAATCTTCAAAAACAGACTCCAACAAGAAACTGCAGAACTGGAATTAATTTGCAAACTGGACACCATCAAATTAGGCCTGAATAAAGACTGGGAGTGGATGGCTCATTACAAAAACTAATTTCCCCATACTAAATTCCCCATACTGTTACTTACACATTCTTGTCAACTGTTTGAAATGGGCCACCATCATTACCACTACAAACGTGAATAGCCCACTTCCACTTTAATTGAATTGTCTCGTTAGCACTGACCACCCCCCACTTGGTAAGGGAACTTCCATCATTTAATGTACTGTGTGTATATATACCTGCCTACTGTATTTTCCACTCCATGAATCTGATGAAGTGGGTTTTAGCCCATGAAAGCTTATGCCCAAATAAAACTATTGATAACTGATTTCTTGACAGACAGAATGCTATTAAATTAAGTTTTCTTTAGCCATCTTAAGATCTGTTTCTTTATCTGGTGATTGTGGGTGCCATTAGGACAGGTTTGTCTCCTTAACAACCTGATATTACATTGTTTTAATGTAATTTAGATGGAATGTGAGGATGTGACTTCCTGCTTCTCAGCTAATGGCTGCTGCTTGGCAGCTCTTTTAATCTGGCTGCAGATGAAGGCCTTAGGCTTTAGGCCTTACAATATGGCTGTAGACAAAAGCCTTATCCTTACAAAATAAAGAATGAAATCTTATCAAATGGAAACATCAGGCGGAAAATGTAGGCAGGCAGGAATGTCCTTACTGGTCCTTACTGGAATTTGGCCTTCCGACAGCGTGCCATGGTATCTTTAATTATCATAAGTGATCAGGAGCTCTGTTTTTTGTTTCTCAGATGAAAGATAGCACCTCTCAAGCACCATCAGTGGTGCTGTAGCATTATCTTGATTGAGAAGCAGAGGGAACTTCATCAGCAACATTCATAGTGTCTGTCCCTCTAGTCTAAATTAGAGCCTGCTCCTGTGAGATACTCATCTCCCGTTTATTTTTATTTCTCAATTTCTCTGAGTCTTTAATGATGAGCCTCTGTGTTGAAGCCACTGTTGTCTTATAGCAATTCACTTTGTGTGTGTTATAATAGTGACAGGTTGGTTTTTATCTGTCAATAGTTCACACTTCATATAGAGTAAAACTGAAATTAAGATTGAATTATGGAATTATATCAACATGCATCTTTAAGAAGCAGGTGAGATGTATGCTTGGCCAGGAAGATCAGCATCTGAAAGGAGACTAGTTAACATTTTTAAAGAACTTCTTCCACTACTGGACAAACACTGTGCTGGTGGGAAGACAAACTGTTTACAGAGACATTTATTATTAATGGGCACAGCACGTTCAAAGGAATTTCAAAGAAGAAACTAACCAGGCAGGAAGGAGTCTCTAGGATACCATCATCCCATTAGAACTGAGATGTGATTGTGACAAGGAGGGTGACCAGGTGTCGGGAGAGGGAGAGAGGAGACATATGCTCCCTACTGATAGAAAAACGCCATTGCTTTCTAGCAACTAAACCTAAAGTACCTGTCTAGCTGACCTTTTACAGGCTAGAGATAAAATCCTGATGCTGTTGAAGTCATTGGGAGTTTTGCCGTTGACTTCAGTGGGACTAGGATTTCACTCTGTATGTTGATGTATATTAAGCAAAACTGTCTTTTGTTTTAATTTGTTTTCTCTAGTCTTCATGTTTTTAAACTAGGTATTTTGAATCTTGATTAGTGGATCATAAGAGACAGTTTCAGTAACTGAAATCCATCAGTCTCTAAATATACTCTTGTAGTACTGGCTGTGTGTATTGCATGGGTACTATACTGGTAATTCTCACCTCTTAGGGGAAAGATATAGTAGCTGTTACTGATATAGGGCCTGGCTCTGCTGCCAGTGAAGTCAATGGCTATAGGACAAGGCTCAAAAGCTTGTATCTTTCAGTAACAGAATTTGGCCCTATAAAAGATGTTACTTCACCAACCTTGATATGCTTAACTAGCCTTCATGTTTGTAAGGACTACTAAAGCCTATTATTCCAGCAGCAGACTTGTCTGGCCAGTTTTAGGTTCATTGTGACATAACCCATTCTCTTTTTAAAGTCTGTTTTTAAAAATATGATACTTTTGGGCAGAGATTTCAGATGATGGAAACTTGGCCTGATGATCTGTCATTTATGATGATACTTTCTGAAAACAGAGCCAGTTTTTTAATAGGTTATCTAGAGTGCTGCATTTCTTTTTCTCTAGAGATAACATTATGGGCAGCTGAATTAGATTACCAGATGCTTGTGTTACTAGCATTTCATGTACATTTTAAACTCAGAACTAGGATTCAAAATTTGGCAACTTGCTTTCAATCTAATTTACAGAATGTGATTTTTTTTAAACTAGAAATTATGTTTTTGTGAATTTTAAATGCTCTACAAAGGCAAACTTTGAAATCTTCACTGATGGACAAAATTCAAGCATTAAAAATAGAAATAAGTGTTTGGGATGAAACACAAGCCAGCGCTCTTCCCTCTGTCTTGATATTTTTCAGCAGATCCTCTGACCCAAATATTTTAAAACAAAGCACAGAATTTTATGATGTGATCAGGAACATTCTGTTTATTCTATAAAACCCTTCAAAAATAAATCAAAGAAATGTAGGACGTGGTCAATGATTAAAATGAAATCTGGGATACAATTAATATCTATAAAGTAATAGTACCCAGAGCCTCAATCAGGATTGGGACATAATTTTGCCGAAAGATCTTACAATCTAAGGCTTTGTCAATGTTCAAGGTGGCACTTTTCTAACCTTAAATCAGTTTAAAACCAATTTAGTTAAACTGGTGCAAAACCTACGTGGACATTCATATTTAAATCAGGTTTAAATTGAAGTAAGACTGTCCACTCATGGTTTTGTACTGGTTTAACTAAATTGGTTTAAAATTACACCTTTAGTTAAACTGGTACAACTTTGAAGTAAGATGATGAGGTCTTTCCTTTACCATTATGCACCACAAATGCAGCTGAGAAGCTCCCACCATATTAAAAAACTGGAAAATGAAGTATGCTATGCCAAAATTCCAATGATGCAGATTTTATGGATAAAACACAGAAGTAGGTAGAAAGGTGCGGGTACCTATATTTCTTTGTGAGTGCAATTGATCAGGGTAAACCATCTTTTCATTTTTATGTCCCAAACTTCTGGTTTAATAGAGTTTAATAAAAAATACCACTTACTGGCAATAGTGGTATTAGATAAAAGCAGCCCCTTCCTCAGGGGCACTTTTCTTTGTGACAGCCAGATCCCTACTGATCATTCTCAGGGTAGGGTTGGTCCATTATAGGAAGTCTTTTCTAGCCTGAATTTTTTATGACAGAAAATCACCAGTAGTTTTACAGTGGCCATTTTGCATCTGGCTGCTGATTCTGCTTGCTGTATTTCTAGCTCTCCCAGCTGTTAAGAATATTTAACGTCTATTACATTTTCACTTCCCTTTTCCTGAGAAGATAGAATGTTCTTACAAAATTTACATAGAACGTATTGAGGCTTTTGGTTTATTTGCAATCAAGATAGTGTACTGGAATGAGGATATGACTCTCTAGAAAATGCCTGGCATGCAAAATGAAATGCCTAACAGAACACACATCTCCACTTCACTTTTGAGTTAAAGGGAAAAGATTGTTCTAGTCATTTATATTCTAAGCTAGGCATGGTAGAAACTGGAAAGTCATTTCCCCCATCAAAATTAGGTTTTAGTGTAGACATCACCTATGTTGGCATAGCTTATGTTGCTCAGGGGAGTGAATAAACAACCCCCTGAGTGACATAAGTTCCACCGACATAAGCACTCGTGTGCACAACGCTATGTCGGCGGGGGTTACATAGCTTCTTCCGTTCGTGGACGTGGTTTTAGTATGCCGATGAGAGAGCTCTCCTGTCAGCATAGAGCATCTTCACCAGACACGCTGCAGTGGTGAAGCTGCAGCGCTGTACGTGTAGACATGAGTGTGGTTATACATGGGTGTGGGGGAAAAAAGCATACTGGAAGCAGTATTGGAACAAGTTGGGAATTATCACTCATCTGGAACTTTGTACAATCAATTGCTCCAGACTTAAACACATTTTAAGCATCACAATGGCTGAATAGTATACTTGAATGGTTTCCCTCTCCTGAATAACAAAAAGTTCTAAAACAGGGTTCAAGTCAGTACTCATTCAAATGCTTGTATGCTTATCTGAATGATTTATTATATTTAATGTTTTGTTTAATTGAGGCCCCACCCTTCCTCTGGTTCTCTAAGTCTCTGCTTTCTCCTTAGTTGTCTTACTGATGTTACCTGAATGATTGAAAGCCCCTTCTGGTAAGTAGTTAGCATTTAACATCTGTATAGCCTTGACAAACACACCAGGGAAATGACTCAACATTCCAGATCTTTAGAAATGGCTTTTGGCTTTTGTAATTCAGAATGTCTGCCTAAACTGTTGGAAATGCATGCAATTTGGTCTCTTCAGAAAGGGGTTGCAAACACTAGCGCATCAAAAGGCAGACTGTGGATGTCATATATATTAGGAGTGTGTCTGTGTGTGTGCGCTTGTCAGGACTGGCTCTAGGCACCAGCAAACCAAGCACGTGCTTGGGGCGGCACAATTCCAGAGGTGGCATTCCAGGTGGTTTAGGGGTTTTTTTGGTTTTTGTTTTTGTTTGCTTTGGCAGTTGCGCTCTCAAAGGTTTTTGAGTTTTTTCTGCTTGGGGCGGCAAAAAACCTAGAGCCAGCTCTGGCACTTGTGCACCCTTGATTCCCCCCCCCCCCTTTACGGGTCCACCTACACATTTTGGATCTCTCTTGCAATATGCTTGGATGTGGTTTTTCTACTTTTGCTGATAAGTAAAATTTTTCAGGCTAATAGCACCGGTAGCTAGTAAATATTTGTCCTATCAGCAAGAGTTGGTGGATATGTTAACAACCGGTTAGACAGGTTTGACCTACTTTGTTACTGTAGCTCTAGGCCATATCATATTAACTGTCTTCTCATTTTCATTTTGAAAAAAATCAAGTGTGTTTGTTTTAATGTCAAGTAACAGGATGGAGCATATTACTGCAAATCTCTCACCCTGCTCCCCATACCTCTTGTGTATAATATACATCTGTTAAATAATAAAATACATAAAGTATCTACTCAGTATGTAGTTAATTTCCTAATTTCACTACTTGTTTCCCCTACTCATCCTTTTCTATCTGCTGCCAGTATATACCAGATTTATGTTCAATCTAGGCAAGGCTTAGCCAAAGATAGATACACCTGTCACCCTTTCCATCCTTGCTGAAAAGACAGATACTTTAATCATTATGTACATATCTCTTCCTTCAAGGCAATGGAAAGAAAGGGAAATAACACTGAGAGAGCATACAGTGTTTTAAGGGTTTGCTCTCAATCTCCAAATTTAGAATTGAATTTTACTTACTACTGTGCTAATAGTCAGTGTTGTACACAAACATATTGGAGACTTGACTCCCAGTTTCTGAAGGCCGATATTTATGGAGTGCTGTCCTAAAAAGAGGGAACATTTATTACATGAATGCAGTAGTAATCAAAGTGTGTGTAATATTTAAGCGATTTAAGTCATATCTTACTACTGTTCTCCAACGATGGTCTCCCACATCACTGAGCTGTCAAATCAAAGTATGGAATTTTGATTATGAAGCAGTCAGAAATCATCCTTGTAGCACAAACTTCTACAGATTATTATTATTATTATTTTACATTACAGCTGTGTCGAGGGGCCTGATGATCACACCTTTATTGTGCTAGGTGCTGTACAAATGATTAATATGACAGTCCTTTCCCCAGAGAGGTCACAATCTAGTTAAAGACAAGATCCAACATGTCAATGGAACAAACAGTGGTGGGGTGGGAGGTAGTCAGGGCCGGCGCAACCCATTAGGTGACCTAGGCAGTCGCCTAGGGCGCTACAATTTGGGGGGCGGTGACTGCAGCGGTATTTCAGCGGTGGGACCTTCCGCCGCCTCTGTGGGGGGTGGCATTTCGGGGAGGGACCTTCCGCCGCCTGGGGCGGCAGAAAAGCTGGCGGCGCTCCTGGGGGTAGTGAGTGAGGAAGGCAAGGTCACAACAAAGTAAGCCTGGTTTTCACAGTAGGCAGTAATCTCAGCTCACCAACTGCCTAGCCATGATAAATTGGTAGTATTTGGTAGGCATCATGGGCAAGGCTAAGTGTTAAGGAGGAATTTTAAAAAGGATAAGGTGGTATCTTAGCAGTAGTATTTTCAGTGGATTGTGGGAGGAGAAGATGAATTTGTAGCAGTTAAGGCCACAGAAGAAATGACAGTAGTGAAAGCATAAGATTAGGATCAGGACAAGAGCTGTATCAAACTGGTCAAATAGAAAAGTCTGGATCTCTGAAATGCTAGAAGCAACTGCAAGGTTTAGATACAGCTTGGATGTGTGTGTCTATAGAGAAGGCTGAGTTGAAGATTGTGAAGGATGTGGGAGATGCCTGTAAGTGTTTTCACGTAGACAGGAAAACAGACAAACATTTCTGATAGCCACCCATTCACTAATAATTAAAGGGCAGTGCAGAGAGACAGATGCATTGAAGTCTATCCCAACCTCTCCTGGCTTGGCCATGTTCAGGAGACCCAGGGGAATAAAAGAATTATGAAGGGAATAAAAAAGGCAATCCTCAAAGAGCAGAGAGAAAGGAAGGCAGGCCTACAGGGGTGTCTCTTCCCTCTTCCCCCCCAGTTCCCTGAGGTTGGGGTACCTGGGATAAGCCAGGCCTACTTAAGGTTTAAATAAGACATGCATGTTGTGATGTTGTGCAGGCTATATGGTTTTATAAAAATATGATAAGTGAATGTAATGTAAATGGGATATGCTTCATGCAAAAGGTCTCTTGTAAGGTGGTATTACAAAGCTTATAATCTACTGAGTGTGATCATTCTATTTGTATAAATGTACCACTCTTGTATCTAAAACTAGAAATATAAAATATAACTCTAGGGCCTATTGTAATTATGCAAAGTGTGGGCCATTAATGGTGGTTGATGACTCCCATTAACCAGGACCATTGTCTGCAGATGGCTGTGTTTTACCTGTGAGTCTTCCTGTATATGCGTGTGTGCTGGCAAGTGGGTAATGAAGTCTTGCAGTGACATGTGATCATGTCACCTGAACTGGAATCCATCTTTAACCTGGTGCTTTTCCAGTGGGGGGAGGGGGGTGGAAATGCAGAGGGACAAAGGGTTCCCGCCTTATGCAAAAGATATATAAACGGGTGGAACAGAACAAAGGGGGAGAGAGCCATCATGAAGAATCCCCTAGCTACCACCTAAGCTGGAACAAGAGCTATACCAGGGGAAAGAATTGTGCCCAGGTCTGGAAGGTGTCCAATCTGAGGAAAAAATTTACTGAAGCATCTCTGAGGGTGATATTATCTGTATTCAGTTTGATTAGACATAGATTTGCGCATTTTATTCTATTTTGCTTGGTGACTTACTTTGTTCTGTTTGTTACTACTTGGAACCACTTAAATCCTACTTTCTGTATTTAATAAAATCACTTTTTACTATTAATTAACTCAGAGTATGCATTAATACCTGGGGGAGCAAACAACTGTGCATATCTCTCTATCAGTGTTATAGAGGGCAAACAATTTATGAGTTTACCCTGCATAAGCTTTATACAGGGTAAAATGGATTTATTTGGGTTTAGACCCCATTGGGAGTTGGGCATCTGAGTGCTAAAGACAAGCACACTCCTGTGAGCTGTTTTCAGGTAAACCTGCAGCTTTGGGGCAAGTAGTTCAGACCCTGGGTCTGTGCTGGAGCAGACGGGAGTGTCTGGCTCAGCAAGACAGGGTGCTGGAGTCCTGAGCTGGCAGGGAAAACGGGTAGAAGTAGTCTTGGCACATCGGGTGGCAGCTCCCAAGGGGGTTTCTGTGATCCAACCCGTCACACATGTAGACTGTTTGTTGTGTTAAAATGCTTTTCTTGTGACACTTCGATTGCTGCTTTTGTGAGCAATACTTTGTTCTGAAAAGGCTGGTTTGGATCACTGCCCGCACGCACACAGATCACAGCTCCCACGAGGAAGTCTTGTAGGGGCAGCCAAAAGCAGTCAGGCCTGCTGAGCAATCATGATTGGTAAACAGTGGCGCTGCATGCTGGGGACCTGGTCTACGGAGTGGGAGAAGTGTGGGATTCTGCCCCAGAGAGGTGAAGGTGCAGGGCCTGTCACCTGGAGGAGTTGCGGTCAGAAAGACTGAGAAGGGTCAAAGACGCTGTCAGCCCTGAACTCTGACACAGATTACACACAGAGATTGTAGGCTTGAGTTACTGGGAAGATTGCAGTATTGGGCTAGATTTTCAAGAGTGTATATAGGTACCTAAAATGCAAATAGGCACCTAGTGGGTTTTTCAAAAGCACCTAAGCACTTAGGCACTTCCCAGAATCCCACTAGGCACAAATCTGCATCTTTAGGCACTTAAATCCCTTTGAAAATGTGACCCATTATCCATAGTGATGGAGAAGAGGAAAGTGATCAGGGCTTAGTTTTGGCCATGTTGCTTTTAAATTGATGGCTGGATGTCCTCAAGGAGAGGTCAAAAAGAGAGGCTATGCGGTTTATTGACATTACTATTAAAGCACACTTACAACTTCAAAGATTGTCAAGCAGTTGCCTGGAGTCACACGTCTCAAAGAGAACTGAGAAGATGAAGGTCATGAATGAGTCCATTGCAGCAAACTTTTTAAATGCAAGATAAATAAGATACATCTGTCAGCTGGCTTCCCTGCTCTCACTATGTGAATCAAAGCTGGCAGCTGAGATATGTGGGTCTTGCTTACCTGAGACAGTCCAGCTAATAAAAAACAAGTTAATAAAAAGTAGAATTTCTTTGTACTTTCTTGTTAGCTAGAGAGGGGTGTTTGTAGACTGTTTTCTAGAGTTATGAATAAGCTGTCTTTTAGTTGTTTAATTTGTATTATAAGTATTACGCCCTCTTAGGAAATAATGGTCTGCTTTTCAGTAACTTGATTGTATGACAAAAATTCTGGTTGATGTCATTTAGTGTAATCAATACTGCTGAAACTCTTAGGTGCTAAACAATCTCACTACTATACTTATTTAATCATCAGCCCTCACTGAACTATTCTGAGCCCATATTTCATCACTCAGCTTAGGTGTGTGAAGAAGAATATAGCCCTTGGAAAATATTTTAAATTAATTTTAAAAAATGAGTTTGAATCTCCTATTAGCAATCCGGTTCATTGGTAGCTAATGCACCAGTTATGCCAGTTCTCTGGGAAATTTATGTTGTGAAAAGCAGACACATAACAACACATGTGCATTTCAAATAGCCACCCAAATCTTCCTCCACTGTGCACAAGTTAAATGATTCATCTCTCTTTTTCTCCTGGAGGCTTTGGGGGGGGGGGGGGGGGCGCGTAGGATCAAAAATAAATAAATATATACATAAATCTTTGTTTCAAAACTTTCTCTCAAACTTGCAGAATTGGGCTCAAAAATGAGTATATATGGTACTGAAAGATAATTTATTTTAGATACCGTATCTGTTCAGTGCTCACCTGTAGTATGTTATACCAGGAATCTCTAAATTAGCCCAGCAGAGTGGTACCTTTTCCTTGGTTTGCTCTGGCATGAGAGAAGGATTTCCCTCTGCTCAGTAATCTGTTTTTCAGGTGCTCTCCTGTCTGCACAGCGACTTGAATCAGAGCAATTCTACCGCTAATGGATATTCTCTGATCTCCTTGAGAGAAGCTCTCTGTGAAGGTGCACGTTTACCCATGATGCTGAGAGAATTATGGCATTCATTAAGTCCAGCTCTGATTCTGCAACGCACTGAAGCACATGTTTAAATTTAAGCACATGATTAAGTTCCACTGAAGCCAGTACATTTTCATCTTAGCTGTATTTAAATCTGCTTAATTGCTTTGCTCAATCAATTGCATCATCCTATGTAAGTGTGCAGCCTTTTAGAGCCTCGCGGGGCTACATCTACACTACATGCTATGGATGTGATTCCCACCTCACATACATATACTCGCATTAGCTTGTGAGTATAAATAATAGAGTAGATGCAGGTAGTGGCAGCGGTGGCACGGCTTCGTTGTCCTGAGTACAAACTGGCCTGCAAGATGTGGGTACGTACTCATTGCAGCTCTGCTGTGCCACTATTGCTCGTGCTACCACACCTACACTGCTATTTATACTCCTCGAGCTAGCACAAGTGTGTGTACACGAGTTGGGAATCACACCCCTAGCTCTTAGTGTAAAAGTAATCTGCGACATGAGAGGGTATCCTTTATAGCTAGAGTTGTTCAGTGAGACTTAAACGGATACTTAAGTGCCTTCCTGAATCAAGATTACTGTTTACTAGTTAAAAAGAAAAGAAAGAAAAAGTATAGGAAAGATTAAATAATGTTGCATATACAGAAATCTACATTACCTATGAACTATGCCAATCTATTCATACAGCTAGAAGGTCTTTGTTAGGGAGAAAAATGATTGATTTATCTTTATAAATTTTATGGCCACGTAGGCCTCTGTTTCAGCCTCATTACCCAGTTTTTGAATAACTGTCATGGCAGCTCATAATTCCATTTAACAGTGCTGTTCTTCTACCCATGCTACCAGACCAACATTTGCCTGAGTGTATATCTCCCCAGTTTTTCCCTCAGAGTTCAGGTACAATTTGGTTGGAGATAGAGGTGCAGTCAACTGGGTAGGTTGACTTAAAATACATCACTATTTTAGCATATGCACAATTACCTGCAAGTTAGCAACTGTGTACTTGTGAATATGCCTGAAGTGGTCTCATCTTTAAGAGTATGTCTGCACTGCAATAAAACACTTGTGGCTGGCCTGTGTCAACTGACTTGGGCTCACTGGGCTTGGGCTGCAGAGCTATAAAAATTGCAGTGTACGCCAGTGGTAGGTGTTTTATTGCAGTGTAGACATACCTGAAGTGAATGTCTTCTTGGTTACAAGTTTAGTGCTCCCTTCTCCTGAGTTACAAAAAGGCCACAAAAGCATTTCTCCTGTCCCTGCCTTGTGAAACTCTTTGCTGGGCAGTTATTTCAAAATCCACCTTACCAAAGCCAAACTTCGGTTGCCGTCAAAGGGACTGGTAGCAGGAGAGAGGATCTTTGACTAAAAGTATAAAATTCTTGCCCCATGGACGTCAATGGCAAAATTCTCATGATCTTCAATGGAGCCAGAATTTCAACCAAAGAAACGTAATCTACCTAACATCTTATAGATAATTGTTTTAAAGAAAAACTTGCAGGAAAAGTCATATATCATGCAGCAATAATAATAATTAATATAATTAATAATTACTAACATGATAGAATTAACTTCTGTTTGTACCAAAGGTAGATTTTAAAACTTTTTAAGTTTAGTAGTTAGAAAAAATAAACTAATGAAACTACTCGTTTGCTTGCCTGTTTTGTTTTTGATCTTTGAGTATAGCTAAACAGCAGTTGAGAGAGCTTTATTGCATTCCAGCTAGCTATAAAAATGACCAATTTTTGCAGAGGAAAATACAGCAGAAAGATGTTGTTGTTTATCAAAATTCCTTTCATGACTATATTAACACAGTAAGATCCTGCCTACAGGGTAATTCATACCAACAACTCAACTCCCCTACACAAACTGTGAACAATCAGTTATATGCAAGCAGTTAATTTAATAATGAGTCTGGCTTTGAAGATAGAAAACAATTGCAGGTGATAAATAAGTAAGAATTCACTCTGCAATCTAAATCTGAGGTAGGGTTTGTTTGCTTGTTTTTTGAAAAAACATCCTGCTTCTGCTTTTGTTGCATATCATCCACTTGTAAACTTGACAACCATAGATCACCAAAGCCTTTCATGCAGTTACATTTTTTAACCTTTGCTGTTGGCTGGGATAGAGCTCCAAATGTTGGCACTACTTCAACTGCCAAAGCTAAGAGCTAATCAGTTTAGGTTTGATTCAAAATCCACTGAAGATGATATGTAGACTTGAATTGATTCAATGGGCACTTGATTTCGCCCTGGGATCGCACAGCACTGTTTAGAGTTCCTATCTTCCCATTTCTGGAAATCTACAATATTTTTGGGTCTAGGATTTTTTAATCTACAGACTTTATTTCATAGATAAAAGGTAGACAGGAACCTTCATTACTCTTGTGATCTTAGTGGGTTTTGTATTTAAATGCACATCTACCTGATCCAGCACCCACTAATGCCAAAGGAAAATGTCATACATCTAAGGCCCTTCATTTCTGTTTTTTAATTTGTTTAAAAATTTCATGGGAATTTATCAGTGTTTTGTTTCAAAAATATTTTAAAAATGGATGAAAAATGAACCCCACAGTTTTCTGGGTAAATATCATGGTTAATATGGGGGGGGGGAGGGGAGAACAGAAAAGAACCAATAGAGAAAAGTAAGAGCTTATTGTTTATGAAACCATTATCTCTACTCCCCCCACATACCCCCCCCCAATTACAAAAACAAACCTTTTATTTTTAAAACAAAAACAGTTTGCTATTGGTGACTTGTTCAATTATGCTTAATATAAGGGGCTTCAGAGTGCATTCCAGCAGTCCTGGGGTAGGAGGGGACTCTGTCCGGCAGGAGAAGTGGATGGTGCTCTGTGCCCTTTGGCTCTGCTCCACCGGGTCACAGTGGGTTAGAAGGACCTGTTCCTGGCCACAAGTTATTGGTGGGGTGATTGGTACTCGAGGGGCACGGCAAGCAATGTGTGGGAGGGGTGGCCGGGAGGGGGAAGCTGACAGTGTTCTGTGCCCTGGGGCTGCGCTGAATGGCTTCAGTCAGGACGGGGCCAGTACTCATGGCATGTAGCCTTCTGCTCCCCTGCAGGCCTGTCGCAGCAGTGGGCAGGCAACCTCAGCCGCTGGGACCAGGCATCCTGCCTATCTCGCTCCCCCACTGTGCAGCTTACTGCAGCCACCAGCCAGCAGTTACTTTCCTTTGCACGCATGCACCGTGTCAACTGGCGGGGAGCCAGATCTGGGAAGTTTGAGCAATTAAAAAATATTTTCAGAGGGTTTTGGTTAAAAAAACAAAACAAAACACAAAAACAAAAAACAAAAATGAAAGGGCCTACGTACATCATACTGGTTGTACATCTAGGAACAGAGAGCGAAGGCCATACCTACAGAGTGGAAGAATGTATCCTGGAAAGCAGTGATTGTGAAAAGATTTTAGAGTTCACAGCAGACAAGCAGCTCAACATTTGCTCCTGGGGTGATGAACAGGGTTAATATGATCCTTGGATGTATTATCAGGGGTCAAGAGTAGGAGCCCAATGCCTCTGTATTTGGCATTGGCCAGGCAGATACTACAATACTGTGAAAAATTCTGGAGTCTGTTTTAAAAAGAATGTTAAAAAATATGACAGGCTGCAGACAAGTGTCAGAAAAATGATTTGAAGGCTGGAGAAAATGCCTTACAGTGAGAGGCTAGGAGCTCAATTTTTTTTTTAGCTTATTGAAAAGATCAAGATGTGACTTGATGGTGTATAACAGGGATTGGTAACCTCTGGCACGTGGTCCGCCAGGGTAAGCACCCTGGTGGGCCGGGTCGGTTTGTTTACCTGCCGTGTCCGCAGGTTTGGCCGATTGCGGCTCCCAGTGGCCGCGGTTCACTGCCCTTGGCCCGCGCCGCTTCCCGCAGCCCCCATTGGCCTGGAGCGTCGATCTGCGGCCAGTGGGAGCCGTGATCGGTTGAACCTGTGGATGTAGCAGGTAAACAAACCAGCCCGGCCCGCCAGGCCACGTGCCAAAGGTTGCCGCGTCCCAAAGGTTGCTGATCCCTGGTGTATAAGTACCTTCATGGGGAGAAAATACCACATACTAAAGGACTCTTTAATCTAACAGAGAAAGGGGTAGTGAGAACCAATGGCTGGAAATTAAAGCCAGGCACTGAAATTCAAAATAAGGCACACATTTTTAACTGTGAGGGTGAATAATCAAGGCGACAAACTACCAAGGGAAATGATGGATTTTCCATCTTTTGATGTCTTTAAATCAAGACTGGATGCCTTTCTGGAAGATATGTTTCAGTCAAATATAAGTTATTGAGTTCAATGCAGGGGTAACTGGGTGAAATTTAATGGTCTGTGATATTCAGGGGTCAGACTAGACTTCTGGCCTTAAAAATCTATAAATCTATTTTTTTTTAAAGTCTTCAGTGAGATCCTTGGGAAAACAGTATTTACTTAGAGGGTCTTTAGAACTTTACACAGATTCCTTGTATTTTATTGATATTCAAATAATCAGGATAAGAAAATATGAAATGCAAATACATAACAGTAAATAAAGAGAGAAAGCCCTATGCAAAAAAAAAGTATTCTCTCACAGATCAGAGATTACTTGAACAGTTTCTATTAGAAATCTCGTCCTTTAGAGCTAACCCAAGCTAACAGCTGGGGATCCCTTGCTTATGCTTAGAAGTCTTGCTCCTTGAAATCCAAGCCACATAGGGATAACAATTTCTTCTTGACAGGGATTTTTGTTCCCTTCCCCCAGAGCTCAAACTGTTGGGATGAGTATTTGTGATTGTCCCTTCTTCGTGGGTGTGGGGGAGCAATCAACAAAGTCTTTTGTCCACTGATGTTCCACAATGACTTGTCTGGTGTCTATGGGCCTTCTTTTATTGGAAAGGAGATGACACGTCTTATAGTAAATTAACATTTCACACTTGGTAATGCTTCTCTCTTGGATGTGGCGGTTTACAGTTTTAGAGCAAAAACTTTTATAGTGACAGACTAAACACTTAAACACTACCTTATAACATGGGATACAGATATCATAAGTGAGATAAATGCATGAAGTAACTCACAAGCATTTCATAAAGTCTAAACACTAAACACATTTTTATAAATTTAATACCCATTTTAACAATTTAACACAGGTGAGCCAGACTGGTTTCCAGCTATACATTGTCAGTGTTCAGTGAGTTATGAGCTGGCACCTGGTCTACCAGTGTCAACAGTCAGCATTTTGGCTCATGCTGAAAGAAGCTGGTGTCCCAGATGTTCTGCTAAATCTGGTGCACAATCTTCACACTGGTAGAGGTGCAAGAATGTGCATTGGTTCAGAGATTTTGTCACATTTCTATACAACCTCAGGTGTGTGGTAGGGATGTATTCTTACCCTGGCACTGTTCTGGATATTTGGACATGCCACTCCACACATCAGAATCAAGGTTGGTCAAGACGTGTTCATTGACCAAGACTATGTTGATGATACTGCCTTGCTTGTGGAAAAGCCAGAGAATTTCAGCCCTGCCCTTCAAGGTTTCCAAGATGCTACCGCACTATGGTGTTGAACATCTCATGGCAGAACATGGCAGAAGACCAAGGTCCAGAACCTCAGAGCTGAGCCACCAGAATCCCTTCTAGCATTGGGGAGAGCATTGATGAGTTCATCTACCTAGGCTGCCAGCAAAGTTCAAATGGTCACAACAAACTGGATGTCCTCCGACTAACTGGTCTCGCTGCTATCTGTATGAAGTCCAAGTCTTGCTTATGGGCACTAAATGTCTCTGCATTGAGACAAATTCAGGATCTATCAGCCAGTGTACTTCCTTTATTGCTATATGGACCAGAAACCTGGACAAGTAGACTTGGAGCAGCTAGAGGCATTCCAAAAGTGCTGTCAGCATCAAATCTTGAGCATAAAGTGGTTCAACTGTGTGCAAAATGCCAAATCTCACAGAGATCTGGCCTTCCTCCACTCACTCACTACAGTCACAAGCAGTGTTGCATGCTCTTCGGCCTTGTTGCCATAATGGACAGAAACACCCCAGCACTCTGTGCCCTCAAACTCTCCATCAATGCATGAAGGGGTGCACATTTTGACCCTACCGGTTGTCACCTATGACGCCATCCCAGAGATTCATGGATTTACTGGATTAAGCCAACTCTGGGAATTTCACTCTATGGTGCCTGATAATGGTGCCATCAACCGTGGTCACTTTGGCAGGTGCAGCGGTCCTCAGTAGACTATATGCGTTTTATGACGATGATGACGTTTGAAGTACTGAGAGCAGGGATTATATAACATTAACCCCCCCAAAACAATAGACCCCTTATTTTAAAGGTAGCATTAAGGAAACTGTCAATGAAGAAGGCAAAGCAAAGTATCTTCTAAAGCATATAATCAAAGCTTATGTTTTTTCTGAATTATACAGTACCATAGTTCAAGAAAAGGTATCCATCCAGTTTGGAGAAAAGAAAAAAAAGTGAACTATAAAATAAGGCCTATTGCTGTGCCACTTTGAAGAAGTTTAGTCAAGTGTTCAACTTGTAAAGTGACACTATGCTGCTCTGTCACTTAAATATAATCAATTTCTTCCAAATAAGTTTGGTTTTTTTTTTAAAGAAAAAAAAGGAGGAGAGGGGATAAAAAAGCAGTAGTTCTACTGTGGTGTATAAACTGGAGCTTATTGAAATTTCAACAAAGTTCTTCAGCATTTTGAACTTCAATGAAAAATATTTCCTGAAACCTCCATTTTTAACCAGCTCTGATATAAGCCTTTCTATTAAATGTGACTCAATCTGCACAGCAGGTGCAACAAAGCCAAATATATTTCAGACCCACAGAATTACTCCTTGATGAAAGATGTGCAAAACTCTCCTCCTGGATCTATTTCCCAGTAAGACTTCATCTTTTCGGCTAATGAATGTAGATTTTTTCCTGTGAGTCAAGTGGATCTTTGCAATCTGCAAATACTCTCTCTCCTCTCTGTAAAGCCTTGGAGATGGGAAAAAAATCTCTTTTTCATGATACAATCACAATGGCTTTTTTTTTTATTTGTAGTGAAACAAATATCTGAATATTTCTGTTTTAATATCCCCAATGATCCTGCATATTCTCACTATCTTGTCCAGAACAATAAAGATAAATGATCCAATAATATAAGCTTGATAATATTTTAAAAAGTGCTGACTGACCTGTTCATTACAAGCAACGTATAATGAATTTATCCATACTCATGGTTGGCAAATATATTACGGGTAATATCCTACCCAATAGCTGGGATGAATAACTTTAAACTACAAGTTTACTAACTGTTTACTCTTTTGCTAGTCAATATTTGTGTTGTGTGGTGGATTGCAGTCACATGGTATTGGTTCTAGTCTCTAATTTGATGACTGAAGCATTTTTAAGGAGGAGACCCTTAAAGGTACTAATGGCAGATTGGTCAGAGGCAGTTTTGCAGTACTACTGCATGGTTTTCGAGACTCTACTCCCAACTTGTGTTGGCTGAGATTTCCAGCTGGTGCATGATAAAACCAAAACCATTGTAGCAAGAGTGAGACACAAATCTAGGAGAAAGAACATTTTGTGTTCTATTACCATGAGGTTTTATTTTCCTCAGCTGCTGAATTTTGGATATATTGTTTCTCAAAAGGCTGCTGTCAAAAAGTAAAATCACAAGGGCAATATTCTAGCCCTGACTAAAAGGCAAGGGAAAACACCCTTTCCCCCTGCTGCTGCCACTGCCTCATTGTAAGGTGATATAATGAAGCTGAGCTACAGATGTTTCACCTTTAACTCCAATCCATATAGATATCCCCTCTCCCCCTTTTATGAAGGTGGATCTGCAGTTCATAATTCAGAATATTGGGGGTAGGAGGAAGGCCCAACAACCACCTCTTTCTCTTCTCCGCAAAGAAAACACACCTATCATTTTATTCTCTCTCCTGATAACATAGTTGTTCAAAACTATTTTATGGCCTTACAGCTTACTTCAACATTTTTAATAGATTTTTGTGTTCTTTTGTCTTGTGTGAAGAGTGGAACTTAAATAGATGACAAATGATTTTGAAAAGAAATTGGAGTATGTCCCATGGGACTTAATCATGATACTGATAAAGGGAGATAGTATTCTCAGAGTTACAGCAAGGTGGATGAGAGAATTTCAACATAGCCAAGCTACACATAAAAGCACAATACAGCCCAGTCTCACCCAAGCCGAATTGTACATATGTCTAAGGATGGGGTATTCTCAAAGGGCAGAGATGGAAATTAATCACCTAGAGGCTGATCCAAGCACTCAGTTACCATAATGATGGGTGCAGTATGAGAACCCGAACAGAATATAGTCCAGAGACAACTGAAATCAGTGAAGGCCTCCCATTGAATGCTCAGTGCCTCCTGCAAATTTCTGATTTTTCTCCATTCCCTTGAACTAAATGTGGTGGAGGATGCTCAAAACTTGTGGGATTGTGCTCTAAATTTGTCTTTTTAATAACTTTAGGCTGGTTTTGTCTGAAAGGTGACAGGACCTGGTATGTTACTTTTATTTTTAAAGACACTTCATGCCTGAGATGGCGGATAGGGAGCCTAGAAATATTGAAGACAAACAAGGTAGACTGTGATAGCATCCTACTTTCTGGTTTGAAAAAAATGAAGGGCTGTTATTTGGAAAAAATGAATGGTGACGTTTTTCTCTGATACATTTTCCTGGTACTCCCTTCACTGCTGGACTGACTCTGTCAAAGGCAGAGTGATAAATATTAACACCCCAGTATTTTTCTCAAATAGCTCTAAGTGTTCAGTGTTGTGATTATTACTGGGAGAGTTTTATGTCTAAAACCTTCACAGCCAACTATTACTTGGACAGTCCCAAAAGAGCTCATGATCTTTCTGAAGCTAATGTTAGGTTTAGAAAGGCAGGTGATCCACTAAGGCATTCACTCCATTTGCTATGAAAATATTAATTTTCCATGCCTTTATGGGATGCTGGATTATTAGCAAAGCCATAGTGAAAGTTACAACGGGGGAGAGGGGGGAAGAGTAGCTCATGATAGGCTGTGAGTTCTGAACTCCACATACTTTCTTGCTACCTACCCCCTTTCCCACTGCAATGTGGTTTAAAAGATCAAAATAAATCCAGATTTCTTCTATCATTTCTCACCATTCACTTTTCCATAGGTTGTCAGGGAAATCAGCTTCTGCCAGTCCTCAATAGGCTGTTGTTATTGGGTGCTTTTCAGAAGGTAGGCTACTTATTTGAGAAGTGAAACATTCTGTGGGGGTGAGGAGGCCTAGAATTCTACTTTTAGGAAAAATCCATGATATTTATAAATCCGCGGAACAAGTATTTTACTTCAATATGTTCTTTTTGCAACCACTCCTGATTAAAACAAAGAGTAAAACAGACATTGACGGGCAGCGAATAAATGGGGGTGTAGGCTGTGTACAGGAATTTGCCTTCTAAGCCTCCTCCCACAAAAACAATAGACTATTCAAATTATTTCTTGTGCTTTACCTCACTTTTCACAGCTCCCCCACTTTTTTCTTCCAAGAAGCAGCAGTGAGAAACTGGGCCAACCGTAACACTTATACCCACTCTGTAAATTGAGCACTCACATAGGAACATTGTTATGGCAAAAGGCTAATGGCTTGCACATTAGGAGAACTGATCTATAAGCATTCAGGAGGAAACTCCCCAGACCATGGGGTTATAATGCCATTGACCGCGTCTCGTGGTAAAAATGACGCTGCCTTGTCTCCAGCAGGATAGTTAACACTCAGGGCGGGTCTACACTACTGCGGTAAATCAATCCAAGTTACGCAACTTCAGATACATAAATAATGTGACTGATGTTGATGTAGTTAGATCCACTTACCGTGGTGGCTACACTGTGCTGTGTCGACGGCAGAGAGTGTCTCCCTTATGTTTCTCGGGGAGGTGGAGTACACAAATCGATGGGACAGTGCTTTCCCATTGATTTAGCGTGTCTTCACCAGACCCGCTAAATCAACACTCACTGCATTGATTGCAGCAGTGCCGATCTACTGGTAAGTGTAGATATGCCCTCATTAGTTATCCTGTGGTAAAAACACGCTTTTTGTTGGCAGTGAAGACATAGCCAGCAAGTCCCTTTTTCTGCACAACTTCTCAGTCCAGCTCTTGTCCACACACACCCACAATAGGAAGGGAGGAGCATTTCCTGAATGAGGTGAAGGACAGGGAGACACAGGTACAGATTTCTCTCCTCCCAGCTGCCAAAATCAAGCAATATCATACACCATCAGGAAAATCATCCTTTGTATGCCCACTACAACAATTATCCTGGGTTTTTACTTTGAATAGCCAGTTATCATAACAAAGATCAACTTGTTCACTTTTCAGATGTTAGTGGATGTCTGTCTGATACTGATAACATTTTGTTAAGGAAGAAAGAGGACACTCACTAACAAGAATCTTTAATCCATACCTTTTTTCTATAGGGTGTATTAAATGGTGCTATGGCAAAAAAATTATATGTGAGCAATGTACATTTCGGCTGGCAGACTGCTTTTGGGGTCTGGCTTGTGATCAAAGACACTATAGAACTGATTCTATGATGCAAGAAATAAAGTATGGATAAAAGATTATCCTTCTCATCAAATGGTAGCAGTGAGTGCCGTTCTATCTACAAAAATGTTACAGGAGTAAACTTTAAAAAAAATTGAAGTTTTATTTTAACATTTCCCCGTTATCTGAAATGTAGCCAGTAAATAATAGTGAAAAATCTTGTCATTTACTTCCCATTCCAGAGATAGCACACATTTCCTACTAGCTGTATCACAATCCGGTTAAAAATAAATGTTCCAAAAGCTCTAAGGTTGTGGAGATGAATTCCAGTGAGCAATAGAAGGTAAAGACTGCACTGGTGGGTATTTTGCTTTCAGATCTGTTGTGATGCTTCAAGATATATGCTGTACATCCAGGGCCGGCTCTGGCTTTTTTGCCGCCCCTCCCCCCGCGGGGGTGGCCGGAGCCCCGGGGGGAGGGTGGCGAGCCCGGCGGGGGCTCCGCTCTCCCCCCGGCAGCCGGGGGGAGGGCGCCGAGGGGGAGGGCGGCTGGAGCCCTGGGAGGAGGGTGGCGAGCCCTGCCTGGGGCTCGGCTCTCCCCCCGGCGGCCAGAGCGCCGGGGGCAGGCGGCGAGCCCCGGCCGGGGCTCCGCTCTCCCCCCGGCGGCCAGAGCACAGGGGGCAGGGGGCAGGGCGGCGAGAGGGCGCCAGGGGAGGAGGGCGGCCAGAGCGCCAGGGGGAGGGCGGCGAGCCCGGCCGTGGCCCCGCTCTCCCCGGCGGCCGGAGCGCCGCGCCGCCCCCCTCCAGGAGCCGCCCCAAGCACAAGCTTGGTGGGCTGGTGCCTGGAGCCGACCCTGTGTACATCCACACAGCACTGTGGAAACAAAGTGTAAGTGAGATTCAGTGAAAGGGTTAAGTCATTTTCTGTCCACTGTTATATATCAGTTAAAGTTGAAAGCCGATGATCACCCAAAGGAATTACTGTCTTATTCTTAAGCTCTCGAGAACTCTTGTCTTAAAAGCTTTTCCATTGATTTCAAGTGTGTGACCATGAAGAAATAATATAATACGGCACAATAGATTTTTATATAGTACTGTAAGATTGTCTCTTTCCCCAAAAGGGGAAGGATGGTGCAGTGGTTAGCACACTGGTTTAGGATATAGAAGATCTCAGTTTAATTCCCTGGTCACTATAGACTTCCTGTGTGACCTTGGGCAAGCACTTAGTCTCCCTCTATGCCTCAGTTCCCCACCTGTAAAATGGGGCTAATAACACTGCCCTACCTCACAGGGGGACTAAATACATTACAAGATTGTGAAATACTTTGAAATCTATTGATGAACAATGCTATAAAATAAATAATTATTTGTATATTAAAAAATTAGGAATAGGGTCAATTTGGGAAGAGAACAAATGGAGAAGTTGAAAGCAAAAGTTGCTCAAACCAGCTGAGTTCACAGCTTTCAGATTTTTAACTCATGAAAATGTGATTATCACAAACATGACTAGCTTTGTACACAATTTGTTCTCATTTTAATCTGTTTTTACAGGTAATCCTGCAGATACAAAAATAAATATTAACCACACAAAGTAGTGACTGCATTTGGAATAAAAGTTAAAAATATTTAATATTTGAAAATCACAGAAAAAATTGAACGTATAATGTAACTGTTTATAAAATGATATTCAGTGTGTTGGTGAAAAGTATTGGTATTTTTAAAGCACATACACACTCTAAATTGAATATGTGAATGCAATTACTGCACATGTTATGCTGTTACATTATTTAATATGTTTTGATTATTCCATGTTTACAAAACTTCATTTTCCACTGTTACTCCTATAGGGTCTTATTATTTCAATGGTGATTTTGCCACTGATTTTAATGACTGCAAATTTAGACAAGCCAATAGAAAAAATAACCTCCATAGTGCTTGGAAGTGGTATTAAATGCAGATATTTACTTTTAAAAACTATTATTTCTTTTCTTGCTCACATGAGCAGAGAAAGTATTTCTTCTGTATTGTAGTTCTGACTGTCAACATATTAGCAATTCATAGATTTCAAAACATTTACTCTGCTCCATTGCCCATAGGAAAAAAATGTGCATACTTCTCTGAACTGACTGTTTTACCTTCCCTCTAATTCCTTGTATTCTGCCAATCAAAACTGACTAGTTCTTGCTGTGAAATTTTCTTGCATAGTTTCTTGCATATTAGCTAGTTCTAATGCCAAGCAGTAGAGTTCTCGCTCTTTGCAAAACTTGAGACACTACCTCTCCTACCAATTTTAAATCCCTATCAAAGGTAGAGCTGTTCAATATTACATTTGGTTGATAGTTCATATTCTGTTAGAGATCCAGACTCTTTCTTGATACATGGAACACTTTGATAAACTTATATGGAAAGTGTTACAATTTACACCATGTATAGAGAAGTGATTTTTAAAATGTATTCCTTTAGCCTTATGAACATGTATAAATCTTTTTCCTGGGCATCATTTGCTAATTTAATAGAAAACACAGCGGGTACACTGATATTTTAGTTAAAATTCAGAATTAATGTTTTGTTCTTGGCCTGCATTGCTGTTAATCTTGGCAATACTATTCTTACCATGATCTTGTGAATATTTGTGTGCACAGGCAAGGAAAGTGCCTGTTGATCATGTTCTAGAGCAGTGGTTCTCAAAGCCGGTCCGCTGCTTGTGCAGGGAAAGCCCCTGGCGGTCTGGGCCGGTTTGTTTACCTGCTGCGTCCACAGGTTCGGCCGATCGCGGCTCCCACTCCAGGCCAAGAGGGGCTGTGGGAAGGGCGGCCAGCACATCCCTTGCCCTGCGCCGCTTCCCACAGCCCACATTGGCCTAGAGTGGTGAACCGCGGCCAGTGGGGGCCACGATCGGCCAAACCTTTGGACGCGTCAGGTAAACAAACCATCCCAGACCGCCAGGGGCTTTCCCTGAACAAGCGGCGGCCCGGCTTTGAGAACCAGTGTTCTAGAGCACAGTTGTACTCATTGATGTTTAAAATTAACTCCTCCTTGTATTACTTTAGAACCATAATAAACTTTCTTCTGCAAAAAGTATATTCTGTGAGCAATTAAAAACAGTGGAGACTTAAACAAAGAAGTAGGTGCCAACCAAACTAAGGCTATGGCTACACTAGAGAGTTAACAGCGGCCGCTGTAAGCTCTCTAGTGTAGTTACTCTAAGCCTACGGGAAAGAGCTGAACTGTGGACATAATTAATCCACCCCCAATGAGCTACGTTGGCAGGGCAAGCTCTCCTGCCGACATAGCGCTGTCCACACTGGCACTTAGGTCGGTGTAACTTTTGTTGCTCAAGGGGTGGCTTATTGAGACCCCTGAGTGACATAAATTATACCGACATAAGTGGTAGTGTAGACATAGCCTAGATTTACTTTTCACACCTATGAGTAATCTGCACTTCTCTCTAGTAATGCCTCTGACTGGAAAGGATTACATAGTGTGTGTACAACTAACTGTAATAAAGTGCTTCATTTCTCCCATAATTTCTGAAGCTGGAAGCCAAAATAATGTTTTTCTGGGCCTTAGCACATTGCTTGATCTTGAAAAGTCTATTTCATGGTCTGCTAGATCCTAATGGAGATTGTTGGTAATGAGATAACATTTATTTATATAGAAAATACATTTACTAGTAACTGCCAAAAACTTACAGGCAACTCAAAGCAACAACTTTTTATATTTTGTCAATGTCTAGTGCAATACATTAAGGTTGCTATTTTAACTACCTAAAAGGATAAAATACTTTATATTTTGGATGTTTCATGACTTCAAGAGGGATAGTCTTTATGTACATCTAAATGAGGCTGTACATTAATGTTCCCCCAGAGATGTATTTATAGTTGGGGCTGCAGCTTCACAGGCTATTGAAATCAATTGACAACAAATGTTACATCTCATTTGGTAAAAGCAAATCTGATGTGCACCTGTTAATGTAAGCAACCGTTATACTTAATTACATGAGAGCAGACACAGAACCATCTATAGGTGCTCTTGAAAGGCTTTGGGAGTGACCTTGGTGTCAGATGTGTTAATAACATTTCAAACTGAGAATCTGCAGTAGACTTTTTGCCTAGAGCTAGGTTGTAAATTATTGCTGCACTGCAGATTACAGTTTAATTCTTTTTTTTTGGGGGGGGGGGGGAGGGAGGGGGTACAAAGGGAGGCATTCAGCCTTCTAAATTCCAAGTCAAGGTCTACAGTACAGCAACTAAGACTACTTTTAAAATCTAGTGTGAGCAACAAGGAAGAATCATAACTGTAGAAGGAAAGATATACATTATATATTATGATATATATTACAATTACTATTTCTATTGTGTAGAACCTGGAAGCTCCAGTCATGGATCAGAACCCTATTGTGCTAGGTGTTCTACAAATCCAGACAAATAAGATAGTCCCTGCCCTGAGGAGCTTATAATATCATGTATATCACCTTAGCTTTAGTATAAAGAAGGTATAGACATGAACAAGGGACTCAATTTTCTAAAGGGACTAGTGATTTTGGCTGTCTCAGTTCTTGGATGCCCAACATGAGATACTTTAAAGAGGTCTGATTTTAAAAGGATGGGTGTTTGGCCCTCTCTGAAAACCAGGTCCCCTTACTGTGTCCCACGTCGGGCACCCAAAATCAATAGTTATATTTGAAAATTTAGGCCACATTCTTCAAAAATAGCTCGCAGACAATCTTTCATAGTTTACTTCATACATTCGGTCAGAGATCTTGCTCGACGCTCATGTTTTTCTATTTGTTCTGCCCAATGATTAATTATTGGACTACATATTGATCTTAAATTCAATTAAGTATATATTGGCAGCAGGATAGTGTCGTCTCAGTGTGTGTTAGAAGGGTTTCATTAGCATGAGTTTGGTTTGGTTGAGTAAGGTGCCCTTGCACAGAATTTCTGAGAGATGAGAATGATAGTGGGGATAGTATTTCACATATTTCATTGATAGTTTATATCTATTTTTCTTGATGAATTGACTATCAGATGAAAGTGTACAGTCTTGGGCTGACATTTTGCAGGTTAGTATTCTACTCCTTGATAGATGCCTTGTTGCTTACTCTGTTTTAATAGTTACATTATGGGAAATGTGGTTAAAGAGGGAGAGAAATTCTATTTTTCTTTATACCAGTATAAATCTAGAATAACTCAGTTGTATTCAATGGAGCTAGTGCACATGCAGGTTTAAAGGGGAACAGAATTTGGCTCACTAACATGGGCAGTGGGTATCATAGGCAGGGGTAGACTGTGCCTTCCCAAACAGCCTAGTGTGACCCTGCCCATGCTCTGCCCCCAGGCCAGTCCCCCGTTTCAGTGCTCTGCCTTAGCTGGCCCAGGCTGGCTGGGGCTGGCTGGCCTGCCTCCCGCAGGGAGTCAGGGCCGCTGGTGCTGGGGCCACGTCACCCGGCACACCGGGGCAGGCCACACTGCCCGGCGCACCGGGGCTGGGGCCGATGGGCTGGGGCCGGTGCCAGTGGTGAGGGTGCTATGGGCTCCTGCCGGGAGGTGTGGGACAGATGGGGAGGGGCAGGACCTCAGGGGGGAGCGGCGGGGCTGGGGTCTAGCTTCCCCCAACGGCCGGGTCACCGGCCGCCCATAACTACAAAGAGTAGAGCACATAAGAAAAGTAATGTATGTTTCTTAATTAAAAAAGAAATCTGTAAGTACTACATTACCAGTATCTCCAACACTGCCCTTGGAAAGTTACTGATTAGCAGCATGGCGATGAGAATAAACACTCCACGAGGAAGGGAACTTTAGTTCATTCAAACCTTTTCTGTGAAATTCAGTGTGATTAGCTTTGGGATAAAATTTAAAATCCAGGTTCAGCTGACAGGAAATAAGGTAAAGGGATAAATCCCCTCTGTTGGGTGGCTGTGCTATGGGGGGAAACGGGTGTAGGGTGCCTCCTGTGCTTCCCCCAACCCTTACCAACAGTCCCAAGTGAGCAAGATTCCGCCCTAACAATCAAGAAAATATTAAGGAAAGGAGTCTGACTGCAAATCTGGAGCCCAACAGCCTGGAGTTGTCTGGGTATAGACAGCTGGCTAGAGGGTGTGGCCACATCCTTACTAGTTGTTATGTAGGATGTCATCTGTAGCGTCGGGTATGATGCGACTCTTGCAAATTAGCAGCAATTTGAACCCACTCCACTGCACAGAATGGCTGTCCCCCCTGAGCAATCCTGTCTTGCAAAGGCAGGATAGACCTTGTAACAAACGTGGTTGGCACTGTGCTCTGCCGCCAGCATAGTTCCTAACACTATAGATGTGATTTGGCCCCAAGTGCAGCAGGGAGAGAGCAAATAAAGTGACAAGTCAGCTAAGTAGCTCACTTTTCTTGGATGTTGGTTAATATTGGAGCAGATTTATTTTGTTTCTTTGGATTTACAAAACCATCAAAGCTGTCTCATTCTCTAGGCTCTCTGTCAATTAGTTAAAAGCACAGTTAGCCAGTCAAGAAAATCAATATATATATGAAAAAGCAGCAACTGCACAGATACACCATAACTAAATAACTATGCAGAGCAAATTATTAATAATAATGCAATTCTCCACCTATCCCATTACCGTCCTTCAGCTCTTTTAAGAAAATGAGCCTTGAACCGTGTTCTAAGGTTCAACAGTTTCTGGCTGTTTCAGACTGAGAGGGAGGAGCATAGCAAAGGAGCACTAGCAGCCTCCTCTCAAGCCTCCCTTGATAGCCTGCTGCATGGCCATGCAGCTTAGAGGGAACTTAAATTGCAACTCAGGGTCTTTTTCCTCTTTGGCCCCAGAGCAATGCAACTGCAGGTTACACCTTGTGACAAAGCGATTGAGCCCTTAGTTGTTACAAGGTAGTGCTCTGTACTAGGAATGGCACAGAGTAATGCATAGGGCTGGGTGGAGAGATGTAGCTAGAAGAACCTGGTTTCTCTCATCTACTGAACACAAACAATATGTATTCTCAAAAATGGATGGAACAAGTTGAAAAAAGTAACATTAAAGGAAATATTAACTTATATACTATTTAAGGTAGGGCCAATAGTAACAGTGATTGGCTGGGGTTATCTACTTGCATATGATTTGTTAAATTGAAGCCAGCCTAGATCTCTAATGGCCAAAAGTCTCATCAATCTGATGGCTGTTTTTTCAATGATATGACATGAGATTATGATTTTAATCTACTTTTTAGCAGATTGGCATCAAGATAGTGAAAGCCATCAACACAGTTGGCACCAATAGATATCCTTCTCGCCAATATTAGTTGAGGAACTAAACATTGACTGGACATAAAAGCTAGAGTAATTTTTCACTCTTAACATGTGTCTTACTGCAGAGTTAATTTGGGCTGTAACTCGGGCTGTTTATGCCCAAATCCCCTTACCACCCTTAACAAAATCCTTTAACCTGGGACCTGGTCTACACTACAGACATAGGTCAACAGAAGCCACATTAAGTCGATCTAATAATGTATGCGTCTACACTACTGAGTCCCTTCTGCTGACCACAGTGGCCTGTCAAATCGACTTCTGTACTCCACCTCCGCGAGAGGCATAGCGCTTGATTCAACGTCCACGGGTCGACATGGGGATAGTGTAGACTCTGGATTATATAATTCGAATGAATTGGCCTCCAGGAGGTGTCCCACAGTGCTCTGCTGTGACCACTCTGGAGAGCACTTTCAACCCCACTGCACATCTGCCAGGTACACAAGGAAACAGACGCTCCTCTGTTAAAGCCCCGTGAACTTTTCAATGTTCATTTCCTGTTTGATCAGCATGGAGAGCTCTCCAGCACAGCTGATCATGGAGATTCAAGGTCACAAATGCGCTCCAGCTCCAGCATGGAGTACACAGGAGGTGGTGGATCTTATTGCTGTATGGGGAGAAGAGTCTGTGCAGGCAGAGCTCCAATGCAGCAGAAGAAGCGCTGATATCTATGCCAAGATCACGTGGGACATGGGGGAAAAGGGCTACACCAGGGACACGCAGCAGTGCCGCCTGAAAATAAAAGAGCTTTGGCAAATGTACCAGAAGACAAGGGAGGCAAACAGTCATTCTGGTTCTGCCCCACAGACACGCCGCTTTTACGAGGAGCTGCCTGCAATTCTTGGCGGCGACCCCACCACTACCCCAAAACACTCTGTGGATACCTGCACTTTCTGGTTGACTGTACGGGGCCTACAAACCAGCAGTGTCTTAAGCCTACTCCTGGCAAAAGCTGTCTCCCTTATCCTCACAGATGTTGTTCAGGATGCACCATGCCCCAGTAATATGAAAGGCATTGGGCATACTGGCACCAAATGGGTGTATAGGGCAGCACCATTTTGCACCTTTTACCGCCATCCTGCTTAGTGTATAATTAAACCTCCTTCTGCCACGTGCTCTGATATCAGCTTCTAGCACCCAGCTTCTAGATGACAATGGCAACCTGTTTCTGGATTTGTATGGTCTGCCTCATCTGTGTGTCCTGGCACCGGAGGGTTGGAGTAAGCTCCTGACGCAGATCCATGAAGGTGGCCTTCCTCATGTGGAAGTTCTGGAGCTACTGCTGGTCATCCCAGATCTGCATGATTGTGATCCCACCATGTTGCACTAATTGTCCTGCACCAGAAGCATAGGGAGAATGTGGTTTGCATAGGGGGAATCTGCAGTGACTGTAGGATGCATCATTTGTTTTTGTTTAGCCATTCAAGCATCCACCCAGCATGATCTCCACACCTAGACCTGCCACTGTGAGGGTCACAAGCCACTGCTGAAATGCTCTTCACCATGTCCCATGCCCTCCATCTGTGTTCTGCTTCAATAACAGTGCAGCCAAACCAGAGACAGTTCATCAGCCTGTGCAGGATTCAGGCCTTGGTGCCAGCTAGAACAGACATAAGTGAAGAGCATGCAGAGCTGTAAGTCTTCTGTATTGCAGGCTAAGAATGCTTCCACACAGGGCTTCAGGAAGGACAGATAAATTCTCTCTTGATACGTTGTGAAACAATTCCTAGGACAGCTCAAGTTACAGAGTGAAGTGTTAAAATCCATGTGCATTTTATATAACAACCTGGTATATGGATTGGGCCAGCTCTTTTTCAGACCCAAAGTCCAGAGTTTGGTTAAGAGACCAGAGACCTAGCTAATAGTGATTAGCTAAGAGAAAAGCTGGGGTAAACAAGATAACATTGCCTTTGCTAAGATATGCTTGGTCAGTAGAAATGCCAGATGTTGAAGCAATAACTGAATAATTATGTTTCATCCAATGTTTCAAATTGAACAAAGGATCCCTGTTCCTATTGTATTTCTCCTGAAGAGAAAACAGTCTTCCCACAGATCCAGCCTTAAGTTTTATGAAAATTGGCACGTCAGTATAATGATATGGCATCCTT